>NC_054742.1:33218790-33518790 GCF_018143015.1 Lytechinus variegatus
GGCAGGAAGCTCGCGGAAGCTGTGTTGGAATAATATGGAAATTTACATGGTATATACTTCCATCGTTATGACATACCAGTTAAGACTTCTGTAAAACGAACTTCGATTCCACAGTGCTTTTGCCAAGAATTCGTCAGAATCCATCAGTGACGCTACGTATCATTGATGTTATCAGGACTCGGCGAGTCATTAGGCATCATTCTCTGAGATTTCATTTAGCGAAAATATATTTTTGTATGGTTCTGTTTCTTTTTCAAGACGCTTTTTCAAAATTTGTGCTAAGTGAAGATTACATTACACATTTACTCGATATGTTCTAGATGAATACTAACAAAGTTAATCGATTAGAGTTTGTTCATTGTAACGCACTTCGCAACGGGATGCTACCGGTAAAATCAAAGACCAAATGAGTTGGAGTACCCTCATAGTTTTGTGAAGCTCAATACTCAAGGGAATAAAGATGGCGATCAGTTATTATATCATGCTGTTCATTCAAATAATGTCGACTTTGAATTATGGACTCGCAGCATTGGGTGGTGGGACTCCAGTTAACGGTGTCGACCCAGAGTGGCAGGCAATCGTCTCTAAACATCTGTGTCCATTGTAAGTATATCATTCAAAATATTAAGCCAACAAGGCAGTTCTAGAGCATAGGCCCCCTAATGTGTGTGAGTGGAATAAAAATTATTTTCATTATTATCAAGGGAACATGTTCCTTTTATCTGTATATTCTGCAAGACTAATGTATTCATCACTAGTAAAAAAAAGAGACCAAAAAATCAAATAGTAGAATACTGATTTCTTTTTTTAATCTGATGTAAATGATACTTTCACTAATCTTCTACAAACAGTTATATGCACTTCATAGTTATATATGCAAATGAGAGAGTGATGAGATCTCTTACTAACTATAAATCGATTACAATATTTGTGTATGTGTACAGATTTGAGGACTCTCCATCAAATCACAATTGAGCAAGATCAGGGAGAGACCAAACTTTGTATCACGTTTTATTATGAGACAGTTGAAATATATATTTTTTTCATAATATACAAAAGATAAAGTGATTGGGTGGTTTCATCGACTTCCTCCTTTGCATATACCGACCAGAGTGTTTGTGAGATTAAGCGAACGTTAATATGTCATGACTTTCTTATTCAAGATCCGATTTCATGAAATTTTCAACATCTCTCCTATCAAATCTCAACTTGTTATTGGGCTGGACTTTCATTATAACTTGCAACGAGTAGACCCGCATTAGAAAGACTTTCAAGTTGATAAAATTGATAATCAGATTAAGTAATTAATATAAATATAAAAATAAATCACGTAAATATGCCCCTGGGTAACAAAAAAATAATCGTAAAAATATTAGATTCTGAATATAATTATGAATTATATTACAGTCACAGGTAAAATTAAAACACATTGCGTGCACGATAACCATTATTTTCCCATCCATCAAAAATCTTAAGTACAAACAAAGTCAAGGTAAAGGTGGATTATTGCCTTATTTCACCTTCGCCAAACAAATCCGGTAACATGGCGACCACAGAAAATGTCGGATCCTGTGGATGATATGGTTTGAGTTCGTTGATCAGTTATGATATGCCTCACTAGTGTGATTCATGTCCTGGCAACTGTTTCACAGAGATATTCGAAAATCTACGCCTGACTTTACGAATGAGAGGAACACGTTCTTGGATCATGCGTTTTTGCATTATACTTCTCTGCTACAAATGAAATTTGATTGGTGGATAAAATTTAAGACTTTGTATTAATGCATTTTTTAAATAGAAAATTACAATTTGTCGAAAATCGATTAGGGTTAGTGAGAATTCAGATCCGACGTACTTGTCACTGGGGAAACTTTGTCGTAGGAGCTACATGACTTGTCGGCGATGTTCCAGTCGCTCTAAAATTTTGCGTAATTTTACACACTATAATATTTATGGAATAGCCCCGTATGATAGTCATCTCGGTTGGCTTTCCAGCGAAATCAACCACAAGTTAAAACCAAAACCACCTTATTAACCCACATCATTTCGGCTTCACACTACTTGGATTCGGTGTCTTTGTTGGACCCTTATAATTTGATGATTTTAATAAATACATAGAGCCTAAATACGTTCTCATCAAATTACTTGTATCGATTATACCAATGCCGGTGTGACCAACTTTGGTTTAAAACATGATCAATCCATTGAAAACAGAGGGAAACACGGAGAGGAGTGAAGTCGACAAGTTTTCCAATATTTATTAATGACCTATTTTGTTATGGTGTTTGTTATGGTACAAAAAAATATAAAAAGATTTTTTTTGCATTGATTTACCACAATCCCGGGGGGGGGGGGCACTTCCATTCACGAGTGGATACCATGCGCGACCATTGGGTCTCGAAAAGCACCCAAAACACGTAATTTCCATATTCTGAAAATGCACCCCTTAACAAATATTGGCGTTTGAAACCCTACCCGTAACAAGTATTTGAAACAAAACGATACTCTTGGCAAATATTCCCTGAAATGAACCCCTAAACAAGTACAGGAATGTTTTATTGTTACGGGTCCTTCGGTCGTCGGCTTTACCTTATTTGGTTTAGTACGACCCCATCTTCTACACCTCGTGCAAATCGGACTCTAAACACGAAGTATTTGGGACAAAAAGGACATCCTTTATAAAAACATTTTAATTTTGTTTTATCATCCCCACAAATTCGACCCTAAACACGTAATTTTCCTAGCGAAATAGATACCCTTTTTCCTTATTTTTGTGTTTTTGACACCCTTATCACGTTACGTACGTAACGTGCCCTATCGTGAAAAGGACATCCCTTTTACGTGTTTTTTGGTCGCGCATGGTATCCACTCATCAATGTATGTGCCCCCCCCCCCCCCCGGGACCACAATAAACCTTAAATGATGACAATAAATATTTTGTACATCACTCCCAGATATAAAAAGTGTCTACAGCAAATAGCGCTGAATAAAATACACTGTATGTATTGATTATTAGGTTCCTGCATGTAGTCTACTCATTTGAAACCTATCACCTCCACTTCCTCTCATCATTGTTTAAAATTTGGTAAATGACCTTTGAGGCATGGGAACCAATATGACATCGATATGCCTACAAACAAAGTACTTCCTAAGTGAACCAATACATCCGGTGTCGTTGTCAGAGTCTACCGATCGACGAGCGCAAAATAACACGATAACGTTCTCAAAAAGGTTGCACCAAAAATTAGCACAAAATAGCGTCATTTTCCACGTCTTTTGTACGTCATCAAATAGTCCAACCTATAGCAATATACTGCTCATAATTATAAGAGTGATACATTGCGGACATATGAGAAAGAGAATATGACGTTAACTGTCTATAGTTCAGAGGAAAGCTTTCTTTGAAGTGGTCTGTCAGTCATTTTCACATGAAAACCCCCTTAGCCAATTACATGGCAGGGTTTCAGTAGTTCATAACACTTGTCAGGGAAAATCACTTTCAATCACACGAATAGATCTGAAAACATCGAAGAGTTCGTCATTTCAAGCGTTTAGTTCATCTGCAGTCCAAATTCAAAATTGGAGGCATCTGTCATACGTCATTTATGGCAATTTCTTGGCTATAAGATTACTCACAAGAAATATTTGAATTATAAGACTTTCCGTGAACAAAATTAATATATGATCACCACATTTTTTTATGATCTGGTTTTGAATACTGTTGAAACATGTAAATTGATAATTGTGTTGAATTTGTTGTTTTATTCATCTTTGTTCGTTTCTTTTCAAGGCGCAATAATTAGTTGTGTGTGTGTTCTTAGACAAGATATTTCAAATGAAATATATTACAAATATGCCAGGAACAACATGAATTTCCATCTATGAAAGGATGGCGTGTACAACCAGTTAGCTCCTGTTGTTTATTATTACAGAAATCAATACAAAGAAAAATACTTGCACAGTTAATGGCATAATGAACCAAACATTTGACGTAACCGGATATGGCAGATGGAGCAAAGTTTTGAACAGTTTTGACCAATTTAAATAGATTTCGACATATCCAGAATATAGTATAGTATTCAATTTTCCCATTTCCTTTTTCTTTATTTTTCAGTTTTTTTTTTCTTAGTCTTGATTTTGTTTTCGAGGGAGGGGAATGGGCATGACCCAAGCCCGATTCTATACGCATGTAAACATTCGTGATTTTTTTTTTATTTTTTAATTCAATCGAAATTCGTATGAAAGTTTGTAAATGCTTAGATATTGAGTACCTGCATATTTTTTTTTCAATGCTAAACATATAGGCCTACATATCTTTTCAAACCATTAACACATATGTGTTCGAACGTAAATCCCACAGTTGACTACTGGATTTTATGATCCTTCACCAAAACTTATCCTCGAGCTTTAACAGTTGACTTTAGCCTACATGTAATAGTATAGGCTAACGCTACATGGATGCCAAAACCCAAGAAGAGAAGCAATCTTATCAAAAAAAGAGTAAATCAAGAGGAAAAATTTTAAACAAGTTTCATCAAAATCGGTTGTAAAATAAGCAATTTATGGATGTTTAAAAAGTTTTGTTGCACTTTCTTTGGGTATCCTCAAATTGGCAAACATGCTACAAATTGCTGATTTTGTGAACAACCTTCATATGTTTTTTGTCCACAAATTTTCAGACTTTCCCTTTTATTTTACATATTTCACATCATTTCCTCCTGACCTTGAGATATGTGGTGTGAACTATATTCTCCCAAGACTTATGTTTTGCCCAAACGGAGGCAAGATGCAATTTCCTAGGTTTAAGAAACATTGAAAATGAATACCCTACAATTAAAATCTGTTCCATCGTACTTCATCCAGCTCCAAACCCCATACACTATCTTCTGCTATGCTAGCACATCCTGATTTTAGGTGTGCGATTGACCGAAGATAACTATACGCATGACTATGTGGTGGCTAATAATTAGGCTTACAGTTAAGTGCTGATCACTGTGCAAAATGCTAAAAGAGATGAATATTCATTGGTCCTATGTATACGCAGGTAGTTTTTCAATGCGACTTTCATATTTTACTTCCTGAAACATTTCCAGCAAATCAGATGCCATATTAAATGTACAATTGCACCTGAAGCCACATTCGAATTAACAGAATTACAAAGAAAACTGATTCCCCCGATACTAATAACACGTTTAAATCTTTTAGGTGAATGAAACTTACTTTATCCATAGCAATAATGAAGATTAGGTACACCAAAGAAGAATGAACAGTCATCCCAAGCACATTTATACCTATTATGAAAAAAAAAAAGAAAACAGGGATGAAATTGATTAAATTTCGGCGTTTGAGTGAAGCTGCTTAATCGGTAGGTATCTAATCGACAGGCTAACCAACTTCCCTTTACTTTTTAATAAAAGCATTGATTTTGTAATTCATATTTTGTGCAATAAAAACACATGAACTAACACTGATGATGGTAACCACATATTATATTACGTACATGTTGGTCTATAGTTTGATTTGATTCAGTTTCCACATTTCATCAAGAATAGTATACAAGTAAAAAAAAACATAATAATAAGCAAACATTTTCCACCATAATTACTTCGTTGTCAATATCCTAAGTAAAATATATCATCAATAAAATTGTAGGAGACCTTCCTCTTCTTATGTTGGTTTGAGTGGCGATTAGTCATATTTGACTTTTATCGCCAATGGCTCTATCTATAAAATCTCAATTCTCACATAATGATGTTATTACCAATATGATGTATACATGAATATAAACAAGATAATTATAGTATATACAAAGTTTGTCGTAATTCTTGTCCAAATGGCATATAAAAAATCTTGAGCTACGAGCTTGAAATTGATGGAGGCCTGGAAAGGAAAAGTGAGAAAAAAAGCAAACTACAAGGCAATAGACGGGACCCTTTTTTATTGCAAAAATGAAAATAACGAAGGAAAGTATATAGGACAATAATGAAAAAAAGACGAGAATAATCATAATGCTGATAAAAGTGAAAGAGAAAGTGCAAAACTTGCTCAAGCTCATAGAAAAAAGGTGAGAGGGGGATCAGATTTGGGAAATGATATAGCCATGACATTCATCACTGTTATTAAAAAGCCCTTTTCAAAATAAGGCACTAAAACAAACAATATAAAACTTATATAACACAACAAGAAGGAAACGTATTGTAGACCATTCAATGTGTACTATACAGGTATTGGCTATAAATTAGATATATCTTTTGTTTAATCCTTCGCTTCTTTGCCGTTTCTTCTCCCATTTCTTTTATTCCGGTTCTCTTTTCATTATTTTTTTTTCATCCCCTTACTCTTTTTTTCTTTTTTTTTCTCTTGCGTTTCTTATCTAGATTTACATGTGAAGAATGGTGTGATTGCAGCGAGATGGAATCTAATTTTGTTTTCGGCAATTCGACTATCGAAGTATCTCCCATGTGCTGTAATTCCAGTTTTTCAGCGGATGGCAAATTAAAGAGTAAGAATTACAAATACAAATCGTTTCCGAATTCATCCGAAATTCTTTTTAGATAACCATATAAACACATACATGCATAAACGCACCCAACATACACTTACACACATATATATACACACACAGATAAATTTATGAAAACGGCACTAGTCAGCATTTGTTATTAACTATCGTGTGTTTGTATGTCCTTTTTTGTATAAGGTATTTGACAGTTAACATGGTTATAGGGATGCTCCGGGCTGACGATATTTATATTTCAATAAATAAAGTAAAATTTACAGAGCAAAATGCTGAAAATTTCATCAAAATCGGGTAACAAATAGCATTATTGAATTTTAAATATTTGCATTATTCCAGTGAAACAATTCTAGGCTTGTCTTCATTAATATTCATTAGCTGGGCTAATGATGTCCTTGATGTCATATCCCACTAGTTGTTTTGTATTTTATTATATGAAATTAAGTTGATTTAATTTGTTTCAACCAAGAACTGAAACAATTGGATTGACGAATGATCAAGTACATTATAGTTATTTCTTGCTGCAACTTATAATGGATAAACATCATCTACATCTGCATGAAAAAAATGAAACAATTATGATTTCATGTAATAACATAAGACAAAGGAAAGTGGGGATGTGACATAATCAGCCCATCTAATGCATATTTATGAAGACATGCCTATAACTATTTAATGCAATTCTTTAAAATTAATAACTTCGTTATTTGTCTTTCGATTTGATGATATTTTCAGCATTTTACTCTATTTATTGAGATACAAATATCATAAGCCCGGAGTTTCCATTTAATACCTCAGTTACATTCCATTCCGATTAGGTTAATGTATTTTGGGGGTCATTTTAAACTAGTTGCCGATCGGACACCAGTGGTCATATTCTCATGGCCGGGGTTCTAAGGTATCATTGGGGGTGCATCGGACAAAGATAGCTTGGAGTCAACTTTTCCGATGTCTCAACCATGTGTCCACAGTCCATCGACCTTTCTAAACGTCCACCCATCCTTGACACATCGTTTATGTATCGTCCGATGTCCCTAGCATCGGGGATCAAGTCATTGAGAGTAACTAGCGGACAATCGGTCCATTATCGACCGACGTTTGTCCAGACGTCAGTCCTAACTGAGGTTGTCACTGACCACCGATTCCCTACTGGTATACATCGATGTATGGTCATTGTGACTGACATCGGCCGGACATCGGTCGGTGATAACAGATGCATTGGGGCCCTTTATAAACGGCGTCATTTCGCACGTACATCTTTCAGCGCATTTTGTACACTACATAACACAATAACAAAACGCAACCAAAAAGAAGCCAATAGAGAAAAGAGACCAGGACAAAGCCATCGTAATGAATTGACCGTGCCAGGTAGGGTGGCCATTATTTACCTCTTGACTGAAGAAATTGCCATCGGCCAGTATACCGGCCGACAATCGCCCATACATCGTACGATTTCCAATAATTGGACACCAATTATCATACGATGTCCAGTTTATCGTCCGGCTATCGCACGAGCACCGGAAGATAAATCGGAGAATAGTACATGTCCGGCCGTTAATCGCTGCCTTCCTGCCCCCTAAAAATATCTTTGGAAACAGAAGCCCTATGATCATCGGTGGGTGTATGGACGGCCTCTGCCCGATAGAATTTGTATTAGCGATGTGTTAAAGATTATCGAACCGATGTTAATAAAATCGTTAACGCCATCGGCTAGCCCCGACATCCTGCCACTGGCCGACGAATGTGACTGACGCATTAGTCTATTTGCATAAGAAGCACCATCTTCCGAAAAAAACAGTGTGCTCTATGATTATCATTTATGTACGTGTAAATGTATCTTTGACCCCAATTAATTTGTTCACTATGTTCATGACGACGAATTTCTCACACTGATATAGGATACATTGATTGCGACGCCCTTCAAATGGACCAAGCTTATTTTAGGTGGTGGCCAACGGGTCGAAGCCCAAGCAGTGATGGAAGAAGTTGTCAACCTATTGCGATGGCGGGTGCACTACTGGAGCGAAAAACAACCGGAGACAATGGTCTTTACTGGAATGTGTGTCTCACTGCAAGTCATTGCCTAAATGTCACGGATCTATGCTCAGATCTACCCGCACAAGATAGTTGCAGTATTTGCACCAGGTAACTATGGGGTAATCTTTGACCATGTTTCACGTCTTTGAACCAGAAACGCGGGGCTCCTTGAACTGTTACTGCATTGTATATTGTATTATCATTCCAGTATCACTAATTATGCCTCGATTGAATTTAGTATACGACCTCTGGAGGATGCAGGTATTCTGCTAACAGCACGATCTACTACTAGGGTGTTGTACGATCGTTCAAATGTCGTAAGGATTTACGATCATCGAAGAGTCTTTTATGTTTTTAAGCCCTGAGTTAAACATTAAAACGAAAATAGAATCGTAGCAGCCCTTATATACATCATAAGATCATCAGCGCTGGGGTGCTGTAAAATAAATGGGCATCTGCGAAAGAGCATGGGATATCGAAATTACACATCCTACGATCAGAGCAGGGATATCGTACTTTCTCCGTAGTGCCTCTGTTTGACGTTACTTTTGAACCTCTGCAGTCTATCAGAAGAAATCTTTTGAAGGCTACTAATAATTTAATCGCAAATATCGTAGCTAGTCCGTAGCTCGACTCGTAGCAGAACGGGGCATTGGAGTGCTGCTAACACTGTCGAAGGTCGCGCGCGGCTTTTCTACCTTTGTATCCTCACGGGAAAGGCAAATAAGGGTTATTCCGAAATAAATATTCCACTTCGTTTTCTCATGGATAAAAATCGTTGCTTTGCCCAAACATTTTTGTTGCCATGAACTATAGCATTACACTGGTCAGTACCAGGGGACCATTCATGGCATAACTAGGTTAGCATGTCGAAAGTCTTCTGCTGATTTTTAGTTTGTCAATTGGAATGAAATTTAATTCATAATGATCTTGAATTATACTGAATAACAGTGGACAAACTGAATGTGGAGTAGATAAACCAATACCGACCCAATGCTAACAAGAATTTAAATGCTTATTTAATGATAATTTCCACACAGGGATACGACCTCGGTAACGGATGCCCCTACGCCTCGCTTGCCGGGCGAAGGAACTCTGACCACGATTACATCTGATCAACCCATGCCTAGCGGACTTACACCAGATCAGACGGAGTCTAGAAACACGGGGAACTCAAGTCATAATACGCAAGACGGACAAATTCCAGGTAGCAGCTTACGTTCTGCTTAATGAATAAATTATATCGAAAACATTTTGAAGAAACATTCGTCTTCCAAAGATTGTTTTATTCGAATTTCACACCGATCACGCACAAATGGCTCATCTTATCACATTCACAGGGTAACTTTAATTTTGTGAGAGTTAGAAATATTATAATATTTATCACTTATTCATATTTACATGTATTGATAATTTTCCTTTATTGAAATATAATGAAGAACAGGTAAAATAATCCTTCTGGTCAGCCGCCACATAAATGCGTTTTTTTTTTTCATCAGGATGAACATAGTATTACCATTGTTTGAATTCATTCAAATTGTTCCTTAATGTCAAATCTGTAAAAGTTAAAATATTGTATAATTCAAACAATAAAAAACAAAAGAAATATAGTGAGTGAAGGACATCGTCGACTCTCTGTCTCTCTCATTTGCTCGTCACTGAGATGTGCATATAACTGTTTTGTGAAAAATAAGCTAAAATTTAAAATGCCATAACTTTATTTTAAATTCGATTTTAATAAATTTTTCAGCTTTGTGCTTTCATTTTCTCTATTGATTAAAAGCAACATTTTTTTCTGGAGTGGACTTGACTATTAAAGACTCGCTGTCATGTTACAAAAATAACTGATGATTAATACGGTCTTCCTGTGCTGATGCTTATTATTTTTATGTGGCCTATTTCAATGCCATTTTATTGTCTTTTATTTTATTATCTAAACCACACCAATTAACCCCATTATATACAATGGAACAAATCTTGCAATATGGTGCAGAATAGTATATATTTGAACATGTTGAAGGTATGGGAATAGCCCATCTTGTTATTAGACCCAAATGGTATTTGTATTCGTAATTTGGGAGGGCACGATGACTGGGTCGCAATTCAAATTACATTTCTGATGTAGATTCAACATATTCCATGCCTGAATTGAATCACGAAAACTATAAGATCAGTTTACAGTTATTTTTTTAATTTCATATTATTTGTCTCATCTTTCCTTTTCATTGGTGTAATATTGTATTAAGAACTTTTTATCGTACTTATCAACAGACCAGCTGAGAATAGCTTTTATAATTGGCGTTGGAGTTGGTGTCGGTGTTGCAGTTTTATCTTTTATCTTGATTTGCTGCTTAGTCATCTACATCCGCAGGAAGATGAACAGGAATAGGGACCAAGATCAACAAACAAGCAGGTATAAAATGACCTTTTGCACTTTAACTGTCATATAGCTTCGATTTTTTTCAGCTCCATGGAAATGAGTAAGGTACAATGATTAGACATGATCATAGTTGAAGTATTTCATGAACTCCTGCAATAAAATAGTTGCAGGAGATTGCCGTTAAAAGTGTAAGTGTATGCGACAACGGTGAAACCATGGAGCTAACAGAGATAGCTCTATGGTGAAACTAAATAGTCGACTGATAACATACCACTAATTTGAAAACCAACAAGTTGTTGTTTAGAATTCATCTCTGTTAAGAAATGTGCCGAACAAAGTATCTATTAAAACCTCGCGCATTGAGTAGCATATCAAGACCTTGATATTATTATTACTTAAAGAAAACAAAGATATATGTAATTGTAGTAAATAGTAGACAAGGTTCCCAATCTTGTTCAAAAGTTGTGTTCGCAATATAGGTTACCAATAAAATTTAGGAGTGACTCGAAATGCTTACTATTTATTTTTCTTATTTTCAATTTTAAAATTCAGGACCAGCTACCAAGTGGATAGTAACCATTATAGTACAATTGAGCGACCTCTCCACAATGGCAACGGAAGAGCTAGTAAGTTCAAACGCGATCGCCATATAGAATATTTTCTAGTAATATAAACACTAAATGATTATCTCTTGAACGTTGAGCAATCAGTGATATTTGAATTTGGGTCAGACATGTTTATATCTTTTCTCACTGTATATGCACAGAAAATAAAAAGATTCACACTGACATTAGCCCTATCTTAACTGGGCTATTTCCGACGAACTTATACAGGGGGGGGGGGTCAATTTAACCCCCCCCCTCTGAGATTTCTGCCGTTGACTGCGCGATTGCCGCGAAAATTTGCACGCGCATAGAGCCAGATGTAAAATCCAAGACTGTATAGTAACATTTAAAAAATGATCACTTATATTTTGTTTTATTTAATTACGCCAATAAGCGTATGAAATTTGCGCTATTTTTATTTTTTGTGTATGTTTTTACCTTCAACCCACTTTATATAGATAGAAGACTGCTAATTTTGGGTGAACATCAATTTCTACATTTCTTACAAAAATCTACAAAAAATGCTTTAAAAATAATTAATTTCCTATGTATTTTATTGCTTTTTAATTCTTATGTATGTCTTTGGTTTTTCAAACCTTTGTTTTTTGGATGAACGCTGTCGGGGACCATTTTGCGATCATGAATTACGTAAAATAAATCCATCTAAAACAACAAAAGTAAAAATAATACATTTATTAATCTATGATTTTGGTTGAAAAACAAAGTTTGCATTGACTTTGTACACGGAATCACGTTTTTGATCAATTTTTGGACTGACATGCACCAACAAAATATTGCGTAATTTTCGACCCCCGGCGAGGTCAAAAACATTTGCGCAGTGGCGTAGCGACGAAACTGACCCCCCACAGTTTAATAATAATTAAACAAAGTACGTTGTGACTTGGTGATGGGGTAGTTTTGGTCCATGCATTGAGCTAACAGAGATGTACTGCAATGTCGAGCAAAAAAAATGGTGGGATTTGATTGACCTAAATGAAGAAAACAAGTTCTTGATGAAATTATTCAATGATTATTTTGGCTAATTAAAGGTCAAGACCATCCGAGGAAAATGCTGACTTAAATAAAAAAAAATAAAAAAATCAAACTAGCATAGAGCTAAAAAAAAATAATCAAAATCGGATGTAAAATAGGAAAATTATGAGTTTCACTAATTTTTCACAAAACAGTGATGTCCATCACTCACTATTTCTTTTGTTTTTATTGCTTGAATCATACAATAACAATATTTCATTTTTTTATAGATTTGACAATAGTGACCAACTTGACTAAACCATAAAACATTAAAAAACTGCTAATTCCACATGCTCAGGGAGGAATTAATCGGTTTCACTTGACAATGCATGATGAGAAAATTAGAACATTTCATATTTCATTTCGTATAATACAATACAAAAAAAATAATCAGTGTACGACGTCATAGTCTCCTCATTTTTATACCAGTGAAATTAAGCGAAACTTTAAAATGTAACTTTCTTATTTCGGATTTTTATGAAATTTGTGCTTGTTGGATTTTTCTCTTTTTATTCAAATCAACTTTTTGTTGGGGTGAACTTATCCTTTAAAGAGGATTTCGTTTTCAAATTATTAATTGCCAGTACCCGATATTAACGAAAATATTCATTGACCCGAAGTCTTACCTTAGATTTACGGATTTGTGTTTGAATCATTATAGTCATGATAGTGGTACATCCTTAAACCTTATCAAACTCATGTAAAAATAACCTCCGTTGTTTTGTAATGTCTGTCTTGTAATAAGTTAATAATATTGTTTTACTTATATCTCAAACAGTGTTTACAATATCTCCTCAATCGTCGGTTGACTCGGGAAGTCCCAGAACAAAGAGGAAAATGAAGAAGAAAAAGAGCAAGAAGCCATTGATTGCATCAAGTGATATGAAGCTCGAACCCCTAGCGACAGGTCCATATACAGAATATTACGCTGACCGATCATTGCCAAGCTATGCTGGCTTGCAATCAGTAGGAAGTGAATCCGCACTTGCAAAAGGTCCATTCAACATATTTGCAGAATACCAAGAACCCGATCTTGTCTTGCCTAAATCTGTTAACATGTGCATGTTCGAGGACAAAAGAATGAGTACATCTTCTTCATTTGGCTCGTTTAAACTACCAGGTGAATATATTGACCCAGTGGACCTTAATGGACCAAATAAATCTAAAGCTGAAAATAAAGATAAAGAATCTGAAATAAGTGGCGGCAGTGGCGTGGTGTCCCCAGATCAAGGGGCACAGAAACACTTTAAGCAAAGGGGTGACGAAAACGCAACAACTTCACCAATGTGGCAGGGGAAGCTGAAAGGCAAACAGAAGAAGATTGAAACATCGGCATCTTGCAAGGAAACAAGCAGCAGACAAAGTCCAAGTTCACCGGACACCCCCAAAGATGGAGCTTTATTTCAAGAATTGGTAGCAACGCTTAGTAGGAAGAAAAAACCTGTATCGAAGTCCGAATCTACTCCACTTGACATCGAAGGTGAGAATCCTTATGCAGAGGTTAGTGAAGCCTTCTTTTCAAACGAATCGCCAAGAGTGTCTCGCCAGCGCAGCCACAGTCAACCGATGGTTTCAACACTTTCCGGGTATCGAACCTATGAAGAAATCAAACCAATGGGTCATCAAGCAAAAAACAAAGATGATCGAAATGACGTAAGTGTTTTCGCCCCTGCTAATCCATATTTTGAACTGGAAGATCCTAATGCATCAAGGACACATTACTTTGAACTGGAAAATCTTAACGAAGAAACCTCCAACCAGCAATACTTCGTACTTGAGAAACCCAGTAGTTTGCCGTTAGAATCCAAAAAGAAAAAGAAGGGTGATGAGCAGAAAGCATTCTATGATCAATATGATAAAACGGCTACACTCTATCAAAATGATAAATGTGCAGTGAGTGGCTCGGGTTTTCGACATAACCACTTTGATCTATGCGTTGACAATGACTCCAATACGTGCCAGTTAAATGGTGTTAATGCGAAGGCACCAATGTATTTTCAGTTGGATACCCCACGAGAGAGATCAAGCCTTGGATCTATGGCACAGGAGTACATGAGCTCATCGGAAAATGAATTCGGTAAAGACCGGAACACCAGAGCAGAAGGGACATTGACATTCTATCCTGGAGGGAGAAAGAGGGCTTCTACGTACAGTTTGGAAGAACAGGCATATGACAAACTCAATCGAAGCGCTAGGAGTAGTCGTTCAAGCAACCGAAGAAGTATGATTAATACCGGTAGCTCTACACCACCCGATGGTCCTTACTCATGTATCTCTGTAAGTGAAGAATACAACCAAATTCCGAGACTTTCCAAAAATAAGAGCGTGAAGAAAAAATGAACAATCAATGAAGACACGAACTAAACTCTATCGCGATTTAAAAATTATATATTTGCCCTGTCTTGCCTTCATCGGTTGAAGCGAAATATAGACTATTGGTAAAGTCCCCAATTCGGTCGACATTTATACGGTCGCCGAGCAACTGGGTTATTACTTACCAGGCTTTTAACATTCGTGTTTTCCTTTTAAAGCAAAAAAAGCACATAGAAAATGGAAAGATTAGATTTTACACAATGGAGCTCCAGAGGTGGGGTAGTGAAAAAAAGATAAGAAAAAAAAGGAGGAAAAATTTGAAATAAAAAAATAGATACGGCGCGAAGCTCAATATAACCTCAGTTGCTGAATCAAGAGAAAATGACGTCACCTGACTCACCTTAATGTGATCTTGCTCCCTATCAAAATAATTTGGAGCCGCAGCTAGCTGGATGGGAAGTTCTCATTTGTTGTGAATATGGTATAACTCGTTAACACATCGTCGTTAAGTGTAAAAGTGAGAAATTGTTGAATAGATGTTGACAAGATTAACATCAACATAAGGGGAAGCCACTCATCAACAATATTATGAGTTTGACTTGTGCTTTCATGGACATATGACAATCATGCTGGTTCTTCTTGCTATATTGTCTTCGAAATATCGGTTCTTGTCATCCTTTGTTGTTGTTTCCTAAATAACTACCAACTATATGTACATCTTAGATTAAAAAAAATATATAACATGCTTAAAAAAATGTTATTTCACAAAAAAATAATGTTTTCCTGCATATTAATATGTCATGTTTATTTATTGTAGGATCTGCACTTGCATTGTGTCTAATCATATTTCTTACGTCATTTTTCTAATTTGAAAAAAATGGAATGTATATTTACCACACCCTATCTCCCTTTTGTTAAGAAGGATCCTGTGTATAAGAACTGGTGGATGATAACATTTATTTGGATTAAATGCGACAACAAAACGTTAATTCATGGATGGTATTCCAATGTTGCATTAAAACAATGTTCAAGCAGACCATGATCAATGCACAGTTGTAATTGTAACATGCTAGTATTTAATACACTTTCACTGGCTTTAATTTACAAATGGACCGTTTCAAGAAAATTTCAATCAATTGCAAGTCAATATTAGATCCCAAGATTAACCATGAATATCGACTGATTGTTTGTTTGCTACTTGCAACAGAAAATGTGGCAGAGGTGACTACGGTTAACACTTTCTTACAATAAAAATCTTAAATGGAAATTTCCAATAAAAGTTGAAATATGTGTAGATGGTTAATAAGCTAGTGGAGTTAGATGGTTTAAAGCAGAGTTTTATGGGAAATATCCGATGTACAAAAATAGGAATGTAATGTACATAAACTTACAAAACAATCTTTTATTCATTTTGTGGATAGATAAACTAACGGAAGGACAAAGGTGATGTATAAAAGGGAATGTGACCATGTAACATCCGATGCAACTATATGACAGGAGATATCCCAACGGCACCTATCAACCAAGTTTAGTTGAAAAAAAGAGAGCAACTGTTGAAAATATATTCTCCCTAACAGAGTATTGAGAACTAACTTTATTATTTGACCTCCAATGACCTCTGGCAGCATAACAACATTATGTTACCCCAAGTGTATCACCCCTGTTTGGTTCACATTTTAACAAAAGTTACCAAGTTATGTGTTACATATCGAGTCTTGGAAGCACAGCAAAACGTATGACAAGAAAGTCATGCAGGGACTCTATATATGACTTCAAAATAATGACATTGACCTCACCATGTGACCCCCACCCCCCACCCACGACAGCACCGCAACAGAATGGTACCCCCATGTTTGGCTACAATTTGACCAGGGTCCCATTGCAGAAAGATTTGCAATCAATTGCAACTCTAAAAATCATGCGCAACTTGATTTTTAACAATTCAACAGCGCGCATGAAAGACTTGAGATTGATTTTTTTACCTGCGTTTAAAGGCAAATCTTTCTGCAACGGACCCCAGCAGTTGTTAAGTTATTCGTCATAAGAGAGTTTGGAAAGTGAACTTAAACATTTGTGACGGACGGACGCCATTTGTGTATACCCGAGTTCCGCTCTGACCCCGTGGAAGCACAAAAAATGACATCTTCATACCTGTATCGTAAGAAGTGTATCATAAGTGTTACGTATCATGCATATCGTAACAAGTACAAGATGAATATTGGTTTACATAACATAATGTCTTTATTGTGTATGATATACAGCTAGAGACAGGATTGCAATACATTCATATCGTATCACAATATTACAGTTTAATGATCATTCGGCCATTGGGAATGAAAATATTGGTAGTTGAATACAGAACGCGTTGTTGTGCAATGGATGATTGTTTCAAAAAGCTATTTATTGATATTTTATTGATATACATTGACAGTGGATATTGAGGGAAATTTATACTTTATAAAATAAGTAAACATATATGTATTGGAGAATTCTTTCTTTCTACATTTGATTCTTTTTTATTTCATTTATTCAGGAAATAGCAAGAAATTACTTTTTTTTGCAGAATTATAATTTTTTCTCAAAGTGCACTTTATGGCTACTCAGTACTCAGTTGTTTGTACATGAAAACGTATATTAATCTGCGTAGAAAACCTTTATCAAACATGAGAAAACTTGTTATAATTCAAATATAGCATCGACTGCCACACTTACCTTCTAATTTTATTTAAGTCTGCATTTTTAATAAATCCGTGGAAAATAAGAAAAAAGTGTGTTTTTTAATTCGAATGTCAAGTGTGAGGTGTGAACATTCAGAAAGACAAGGTAAGAGAGGAAGAAAGGGAGAGGGTGGGGGAAATAATTTAGAAGGGCAGGGTCTTTGTGGGGAATGTATAACAAATCCAATTATCATAATGAGAATTAAAAAAACATCCATGAACATCTTTATTTCTTCCTTCTTTCCTTCCTTCCTCTTTCTATATCTTCTCCAACATCATCATCATCATGTTCTTTTTTTCTTCTTCATTAAGATCTGACACGCTAGGCTTTGTTACGCTTTCATGAAGGACTCTCAGGCTTTCCCACGAATTGATACACTTTGATCAAGGATTGACACGCTTTGTTACGCTTGTCAAGCTTCTTCACGCTCTTTCACGCGCCCCTACGATACACGCACTGTCTCTATCCCTATATAGCGCAGCGACTTGTACCACTCATTGCTTCGTTTCCAAACGAAGAAGTATCCTGAACCTGAAAACTACTAAATATACAAAGATGGTACCCAAGAGAGATAGAGGTGCAGCAAAGAAGAGCCATGGAGAGACTTCTGGATCTTGTTGTTCGGCTATCGAGTTCTGAAGTAAACGATGCAATGATTTTGTGGATCTGCTGCATCTTGATATAGGCTCTGGATCAAAAGTGGCATGAAATCGGCGATCTCGACATTTTTCAGTGCGTAATAATTGAGCGTAACAATGCACAGAAGAGCTTGATAATCGTATCAGAGCCTCATTTAAGGCGTCATAATCGTTTCAAAGCGTAATAAAGCTTATCAAAACCTGTTTTCAAGCGTAACAAAGCCTCATTAAAACGGGATCAAAGCGTGAGGAACCGTATTAACGAATCTAGAAATTATTTGTCCCCCAAAGCGGCAACCAATTCGTATTAGAGCGTATCAGACTTTATATATGCGTAACAAAAATGACGGCGCTTTGCTCGCCGATTTAAAATGGTGTATAAGTAAAGAGACATGTTTTAAATTTTGATTTGAAGAGAGTAAGTGAATGAGAACCTCTGTCAATTGGCAGGCTATTCCATATTCTTTTTTTTTTTGGGGGGGGGGGAGTATCAAGTGCAAATGCGCGTTGACCCAGTGTGACTTGTTTTGTGACAGGGGGTCTGGAACATAAATTCATCTGTGAAACTTCGCAGGCTTTGACTGTGTAACTGGGTGTTAAGTTTGAGTAATTGTTTTATGTGGTATGTGACTTGACTGATTAAGTCATTTATATGCAATTTCGAATGAAATTCTTTGACGCCCTGGCAACCAGTCAAGTTCTCTAAAAAAAGTGTAGTGGTACTGAACTTTGGCAAACAGAAGACATGAAGTTTGGACTCATGAATGTGCAATATAGGTGGGCTGATGAATTCATGTCCCCATTTTCCCTCTTCATGTGTGCACCCATGATTACTCTAGGCATCGAATCAGATAACAATTATTTTTATTTGTCATTCATGGAGGATTTTATTTAATGTAATAAAATAGAAAATGACATCATCTTGCAATGCCCATTGTATATTCATGAAAACATGCATTGAACTGTAGTGCAAAACTTTAAACTACATTTTTATTATTCCTTGTCCGCTTCTGTTGAAATTTTGGTTTGGCTGATTCTACTTTATCTATTCATATCACATTAGTTTCAACCTGGAGTACCCTTTTAAGAATGTAAAAGGGGGAAGGGATGGTTGATGCAAGTAACACAAGGCATAAGCGATTTTCTGTCTCGTCCACTATGTTTTTATTCATTTTTATTCAAACCACCTTTATGTAGCTGGTACAAAAAAAAATAAAAATAAAAATAAATAGAAATGGCCGCTTCGACTCGCCGTACGGCCGCCGTAAAGTAAATGTGCCCGAGGTACAAGTCTCGCATTCACCTCTGGTGGGCGAGACAAAAAGCAGACAGAATGATGAAGAGTCAAGGGAGTATTATATTTCATTCCTTCTCATTTACTTTACCTTTCGTGGCCCGCCTTTTACATTTTTGTCCCTTTCTTTTTCTCACAAAATATTTCCTCCACAAACTAAAGAGTTCCCCAAAGAAGGAAGCAAGCCATCTTGAACACACAGCTCATTAAGTAATTATCATTTTCTATTCAAAAGTTTGTGTAGAGGTTTGATGACTTTCATGTAGTTTTACAGAATGTAAAATACACAATTCAAATTCAATCAACAGATAAAGAAGAGATATTGGGGGGGGGTCGATTCTAAATACCATTTGTATGAATTAGAAAAGATATTGTTCTAGTATTAACTTTCAAAACTTTGTGTACGAGTTTGGTGAATTGCATCTCTGTCAGATTGGGGGAAAAAATCAGAATCGGCCGACAAAGAAGAAACACTTTTGTGAAAATCTCATCTGGCCCTACAGGCTGGAAGTGCTAAGAAGCCAAAAGAAAACAAACAAAAGTGCAAATCATAATGTAGTGAATCGATTTTTATTTCATACTATTAAACAAATTTGCAACTATACAGACCGGCTGTATCCATTACTCTACATAAATGACAATTTATGTGTACACACCAAAACTGATACTCAGGTTCTGAGTAAAAACACATGTGTTAACTTCAGAAAATAGCTAAAGATATGAATGAGACATTATACAACACATGGAGAATAACAATCATAGCAATCAACAGTATATTCATATGCTGGGTGTGTATCTTGGTTTGTTTACCATTGGGTTGAGAGAATAGAGAAGAGAAAAACACGACACTTTTTTAATGACAAAAGGTATGACATCCACTTGAATACTGATCTCTGAGAAAATATGAAATATCAAGAAAAGACAATGTTCAGAATGCACCCTAATTCACAAAATTGAGGTTGAATGTCAGTTCTGGTCAATTAACCTCGATTAAACTTAATCTTTGTTCATGTTTATGAAGTTCAAAAAAATGTATTCTTTATGTACAGTGTTTACACATGTAAATTTCATGAATATAAAATAAAAATGTATGTGACATTTCAGTGGTATAAAGTAAAACAATGCCAGTATAAGGAGTAGCTTATTGCAGGCAAGAGTCACATGGGCAAAACTAAAAATAATCATACATTTATGAATTTTGGTTGAAAACACAATTTGCATTGACTTTGTACACGAAATCACGTTTTTGAGCAATTTTCGGTCTGATATGCACTTACCTAATGTTGCGTAATTTTGGAACCATGTACCCGGGTGACACAAAGTTGGTCTCAAAAGTTGCGCAAGACTTGAAAGTAAAAAGTCAGAGAGCGGCGCGATCAAAAAATTTCGCGCGGCAAAAATATTGCGCGATTCGTTGAGGGGGGGGGCCTCCGAGGCCCCCCCACCCCGGCCTAGATAGGGTTAATTGATAACATAAAGTTCTCTCTCTGAATGCTTCAAACACGCAGAACTACGTCAGCGAAATTGGGGATTTTTTTCTGACGTCACTGTCTGTACGAGAGGCGTGATTGGCTCTCCCACGTGAAGCTCTACTTGCATGCAAAACCTGTTGCGAGTGTACGTTTTCTCCTTACTGTCACTGAATACTTCGATCCCGAAATGAAAACCCATAATTTTATCTAGATTTGGATTTCCAAATTGATGATTTTGAAGATGAAGAGAATGATAATGAAGTGAACAACAAAGTGACGTAGTTGGAGGTAAATTGGGGGAATTACACCGATGATGATGAGTCGGACAATTCAACTTGCAACACGCTCACACGCCGAACTCATGCAGCTGCTAAAAGTGCTAGCTACACCGCGCGGGCCAAATTGAATTCATGAAAATGAATGACCACACTGTCCAACAGGTCTCTTTAATACCTCTGTGACTATGAAGAAGGAAAATAATGATGTAACTGTACTTACAAACAAGTGAATATTATAATCCGAACCTGAATGCAAATCAACTCAACGAATAGCAACAGACCCCTTAAAGAACAAACACAGTGTTACCACAGTGTGTTCACATAGTTGACTATGTGTAAACTATGTGGTCACAGTGATGTCAGTGTGAGACTTCAGATAACATAGTTAATCACATAATTGTCCACATAGTTGGGTAACAAACAGTGTTACCCCAGTGTGTTCACATAGTTGACTATGTGTAAACTATGTGGTCACAGTGTTGTCACAGTGTGAGACTTCAGATCACATAGTTAATCACATAATTGCCCACATAGTTGGGTAACAAACACAGTGTTACCACAGTGTGTTCACATAGTTGACTATGTGTAAACTATGTGGTCACAGTGATAGACTTCAGATCACATAATTGCCCACATAGTTGGGTAACAAACACAGTGTTACCACAGTGTGTTCACATAGTTGACTATGTGTAAACTATGTGGTCACAGTGTCGTCACAGTGTGAGACTTCAAATCACATAGTTAATCACATAATTGCCCACATAGTTGGGTAACAAAGACAGTGTTGCCACACTGTGTACACATAGTTAACTATGTGTAAACTATGTGGTCACAGTGTGAGACTTCAGATCACATAGTTAATCACATAATTGCCCACATAGTTGGGTAACAAACACAGTGTTACCACAGTGTGTTCACAAAGTTGACTATGTGTAAACTATGTGGTCACAGTGTTAGACTTCAGATCACATAATCACATAATTGCCCACATAGTTGGGTAACAAGCACAGTGTTACCATAGTGTGTTCACATAGTTGACTATGTGTAAACTATGTGATCACAGTGTTAGACTTCAGATCACATAGTTAATCACATAATTGCCCACGTAGTTGGGTAACAAACACAGTGTTACCACAGTGTGTTCACAAAGTTGACTATGTGTAAACTATGTGGTCACAGTGTTAGACTTCAGATCACATAATCACATAATTGCCCACATAGTTGGGTAACAAACACAGTGTTACCATAGTGTGTTCACATAGTTGACTATGTGTAAACTATGTAGTCACAGTGTTAGACTTCAGATCACATAGTTAATCACATAATTGCCCACATAGTTGACTATGTGTAAACTATGTAGTCACAGTGTTAGACTTCAGATCACATAATCACATAATTGCCCACATAGTTGGGTAACAAACACAGTGTTACCACAGTGTGTTCAAATAGTTGACTATGTGTAAACTATGTGGTCACAGTGTGAGACTTCAAATCACATAGTTAATCACATAATTGCCCACATAGTTGGGTAACAAAGACAGTGTTGCCACAGTGTGTACACATAGTTGACTATGTGTAAACTATGTGTTAACTATGTGGTCACAGTGTTGTCACAGTGTGGCATTTCAGATCACATAGTGCACTATACAATTACCCACATAGTTGGCATGTGGAACACAGGATATGGCACATATATACCACAGTGTGGTATGTATTCAATTGTATGTAAACTCTGTGTTCATAGTTTTGCCACAGTGTGGTATTTAAGATTGTGTGGTTCTCCACATAATCACCAAATATTTAGCCAACTGAACACACTGTGAATCATGTTCCCCACAGTGTGGTTTATGTTAAACTATGTTTAAACCCTACATTGTATAACAACCAACGAAAATTTTCGGTTATGTTGCGAATGATCTACACTCGTACTTTAGCTTGTATATCTCATACAGTTACACTTTATCCAACTCTATGGTATATCTCATGTATTTTAGCATCATATTACTGAAAAATAACGAATCTTAGTGCTTTTCATCAAAACCTTCAAAAATCCCCTAAACTGCATGAAAATCCCCAAATTTATTTTAATCCCCAATTAATTTTTTCCATGCCCAAAGGCCAGCAATAAATTTTCTGCACTACAGGTGGATGATGACATTTCATTTGACACAACTCTTGATGGCATAGTTGAAAGTGCTATGGTTCACCTAGATCGGAAGCACAAGGATCAAGAGTTTATAGGTGATGTTGTGAAGGCAGTTGTAGCTGCATTGCTGCCAATGGTAGCTAACATCAATGCACAGCTGCAGAATGGAGGCAGTGTCGCACCCGCATTGAGGGAGGCTATGCAGCGGCATGATAATAAATTGGTGGACATGGAGCAAGAAATGAGAAGGGATAACATCATTATCAGGGACCGCGGAACGGTTTTCAAAGTGGGGGGCTGAGCCAAAAGTGGGGGGGCTGACTATGCTAAAAATCACAATTATATGGTCATTTTTACGTTTTTGTACAAGGTTTTGGAAAAAAGTGGGGGGGCTGAAGCCCCCCAGCCCCCCGGTTCCGCGGCCCCTGCATTATCAGGGGTGTTCCTGAATCACCAGAGGAATCTCCGTCGCAAATCCTGGTCGATGTTGTTGCAGAAGCGGGCGTATGGCAAGCCGTATTGATATATATTGTGACTTTGTGATATCACGAATTTGAATTACTGATATCACTAATTCGAATTACTGATATCACTAATTCGATTTAGTGATATCACTAATTCGATTTAGTGATATCACCAAATCGAATTAGTGATATCACTAATTCCCATATGTTTTTCACACAAATCCCTTTTTTGATATCAAGAAATAGAATTCGTGATATCACTAAATCGAATTAGTGATATCACAAATTCGAATTTGTGATATCACTAAATGAATTTGTGATATCAAAAATTCGAATTAGTGATATCAGGAATTGAATTTGTGATATCACGAATTCTATTTCGTGATATCAAAAAAGGGGTTTGTGTAGTAAATGAATAGAAATTAGTGATATCACTAATTCGAATTTGTGATATCACAAAATGAATTTGTGATATCACTAAATCGAATTAGTGATATCACTAAATCGAATTAGTGATATCACTAAATCGAATATGTGATATCACTAATTCCAATTTTTGATATCACAAATTCATTTAGTGCTATCACTAATACGATTTTGTGATATCATTAATTCGACTTAGTGATATCACTAATTCGAATTAGTGATATCACAAAATCGAATTTGTGATATCACAAAATGTACAAACATTTAAGCATTGATTTTACGCAGAATTTCACTTTTGTTTTCGAGCATTAGTATTGTGCTCAAATTCATTTTGTAATTTTGCCTTAATTTAGCGCTCGAATTCACTTGGTAATTTTTTACTTTACTTTCTTTTGGCCGACAATCACATACACTTTAATTTTAGCATGATATATTGGTGCCATAAATTCAGAATTAATTGCATTATATCAGCTCATTTGAATTTAAGAAATTCAGCTGAGTTTTTGATGATGTTGCCAATTTGATTTTGGGGAGAGAATACATGCAGTTTGCAATTGACGTTATGATGCAGAGAGTTAAGTCTAACTTGTTACTAGGCCTAAAAAACGTTAGTTGTTTGAAGCAGAATTGCTGACTTGTTTGTGGATCAACTATAAAGCCCAACTCGGTAAGAATCATATCATATCTATATTGATTCGTACATATAATTTCTAGTTCATTGCAGAAAGAATTACGTCACAAATTTATGATAAGTTAAGGAAACAGTTTCATTGATTCAAGTTTGAGAGGATGTTACTTAACTGTAGTGTTAGAGCCTATACCCAGTTATTGGGTGTCCGGACAGGTCGGGTGTCCGGACAGTCTATTTTTATTAGCCATTTGAATAGGTTTACAATCAATGTTTTTGTTGGTTTTTAGCACTGAACGGTAGAAAATATTGGAGAACAAATATTGATGATGATAAGCATTATTTAACTTATATTTTTGGCTTAATCTAAGGGCAAAAAACATTGCTTCAATTTTGTAAAGTGTCCGGACACCCAACCCCCATCCTACGTGTTACTAAGCCTAGATCTAGTACTAGGCCTAGACCTACTGTTACTTGTTAGGCCTAACGTTAGATCCAGGCCATTTTCTTATAGAGTCTACAAAGAGTTGCGTGTTCAAGTACGTGTATAGTGTAGGCCTAGATCTAGGCCTAGACCTAGATCTAGACCTATATAGATCTAGTCTATATTCTGAAGAGATTCTGACCCAATGTCATTTCGTCCAATGCCATTGCATTTGGTCCAAGAGCCAGTTGGCCCAATAGCAATAGCAATAGCCATTTGGTCCAAGAGCCATTTGGTCCAATAGCCATTTGGTCCAAGAGCCATTTGGTCCAATAGCCATTTGGTCCAATTGCCACTTGGTCCATTTGCCATTTGGTACAATTGCCATTTGGTCCAATAGCCATTTGGTCCAATAGCCATTTGGTCCAATTGCCATTTGGTCCAAGGCCATTTGGTCCAATAGCCATTTGGTCCAATCAGGACTGGGTCCAATGCTATTTGGTCCAATAGCCATTTGGTCTAATGTGTATAGATCTAATCTATGGCTATGCAGGTGCTCTTGCCTTTCATACACCCCAACATTATTCAATTGTTTCAACAAACAAAAAAGCAACAAAAGAATGTAAAAATGCTACAAAAATAAATAACACTTTTTTGTTTTTTTTAATAAATACTAAATTTCAATGTCCCAATTAACTGATGTCTTATGCAAGAAATATATATAGAGAGAGGGAGACCGAGCAGGAGAGAGAGATAGAGAGAGAGAGAGAGTGGTAGGGAGAGAGATAGAGAGAGAGCAATAAACATTTACTGTAAAAAAAAAAACAGCTCCTCGAAAGTATCAAATGAATGTCAATATATTCAATATCAGCGTCATAAAATACACCTCAAATGAACGAGATCTGATTACATTCATTGAAAATCTCTGAAAAACCACAAACGAAACAAAGAAAACAAGGGGTTTCCACAGGCAATCACCTGTGCGCACCCCCCCCCCCCCCCACCCTCCTCCAGTGGCTGATCCAGATTTTTATGAGCAGGCAAAATTTGATGGTACACCAATAAATCACCTAGACCTATTACTTTTCCCCAGATACATCTTTTTCTTGTCTTGTCACGCTTGCAAGGCACGATGCGATAAGGTGGTGGTGGGGGGGTAGGGGTGTAGGTGTTAAATTTGTATGGGCCGTATATGGATGGATAAGATTCGTATCAATCGGGTCGGTCCTTCGTTTATACGCGTTTCCCTTTTTTTAATTATTTTTTAATATTATTATTAGTGGGGGTGGCTATATAGCTCAAGTGCCTCTTGGATCAGCGTGCCTGCGCCTGCCCCCACAGTTACGGTTATTGGACCAAATGGCATTGGACTAAATGGCATTGGACCAAATGGCTATTGGACCAAATGGCTCTTGGACCAAATGGCTATTGGACCAAATGGCTATTGGACCAAGTGGCTATTGGACCAAATGGCAATTGGACCAAGTGGCATTGGACCAATTGGCATTGGACGAAATGGCATTGGACGAAATGGCATTTGACGAAATGGCATTTGACGTAGTGGCAAGTCACCCCTCTCTTGATTGAAAATAATAAAAATTACTTTCTTTGTAAGATGTTAGCATATTATAAGATTGAATCTGTTGTATTCATTTGTGCAGTATAATAGAGCCGTATGCTATGATCATACCTTGCACAATTCATCTTATCGCTGGGCTGGCGTTCTGCACTGTGTGCTTGGGATTGTTTGCATTAAGATTTAATCATCTGTAGTTTGGGTTACCCTGCAAAACCGCTGGTGTTAAATTTACCACCAGCGGGAATCTATATCTGTCCACACCACAAAAGTGTGAAATTAACACCCATTTGGAATCAAATCAAGATACCGAGTGGTGCTGTTTAAGCCCCTGAACAACACCAGTCGGTGTTTAAATGATTGATTTGTTTCCAAATGTGTGGACAGGTACCGATTCTGGCTGGTGTCAAATTTAACACCAGCGTTTTTGCAGTGTAGGGTCTAGAGTAAAGCTATTCCTGATTCGTTTGCATTCCAGTTAAAGACCGATCAAGTCTAGGCTAGAAAATTCTTGCTCTGATTAAAAGCAGAAAAATCAGACGAACGGAACAAAAAAGGTATATGACTGATCGCGACTTTTCGTAAATCACTGTAGCCTAGGCCGTAGGTCATAACAAGTGACTTTTGGTCACGTGCTATGACGTAGGTCATGCACGTCCTGTATGTATTAACTTATTATAACATATTGTTTTGAAGAATCCGTTTTAATCAATGAATGCTTATTTTTGAAAATATTCAAAAGGTTGAGTCAATAAATGTATCTGTACCCATATATATCAAAGAAAAAACATTTCTTTTTGTTAAAAAAGGAGGGTTTTAAAACAATAATATATAATAAACTACTTACAGAGAAGTGCATGAACTACGTCAAATCACGCGACCTGTTGTCAATTTGCCTGACAAATATATGTTGAGTTATAAAATTGAAATATTCATAACTTTCTTATTTATTGTCCGATTTCCTTCAAACTTTTTTTTTTGGGGGGGGGATGTGCACTGATATTAAATGTATACTGGATTATCTGATTTCATGCTGTAGATCATAGATGTGATTACATTGACAGATTGAAAGATTTGTTTATTATTGTTTAATTTTTTGTTAATGTTTTGTTACAGATTGTATTTCTAAGCACTCACGGCACGTCCCTTGCCAGAAGTATTAGCTTAAACTGACTCGGATGCTGGTTTTAACTTAATTGGCTTAGCAAATTATGTTCCAGTTTGTGAAAGTTGAACTTAGACAAAAAGTTGACAGTTGAAGTTAGACAAAACTCCTCCATGAGAAGTTTTACGGAAGCAGCACGATCGAGGACCCGTCCTACAGATATATACTCTGCTCAAGCATTGGTTTCATCCGCTCTAACTGCGGTCAGGAATGTTCGAGAAGGAAGACAGCAGCTGCCAGCTGATGAGAGTGACTCCGATGATTCAGATTTTGCAGGGGTACGATCCATTCTCCAGTCCACCCGACGTCAGTTTCATAGACGTCGGGTGCAAGATACTACGGAGCAACGAAAACGAGGTAGGTCTGACCCTGTAAAAATCTATTGTAATATAGGGCGTGTTTATAACGACAATTGAGTTTTGAAACAAACATGAAACGCGTTTTAACCCTAAAAAGCCCAAGGGGGGGGGGGGCCCAATGTGCCCCCTACCACATAATCGCCAACCACTCCTACATTTTTGTCCAATTTTGTCCAATTACTCTCAAATTTGGTGACTTTTCCTAAAATTTTATGGAGGACCTTATGATACCATTTTTATAATTACCCTGTATTTCATGTTGCCATGGCAACCATAAAACAAAAGGCCTGTTTGTCCGTTTTTCGTATAATTTAGTTTTTCAGCTCCAAATCAGCCCAAAATGCTTGGAAATGGTCACAATTTATGTTTTTACATTGATTTTACTCTCTCCTATGCATCTCCAGCAGGAATCCCGGGTTTCCGACAATTTCTTTTATTTTTCTTTGTTTTTAGTCACTTTTTTCATAAAATATTCAATAAAATATTAAAAATTACTTCTTGCCTAATGCTATTAAAAGAAGCTGAGACACTTCCAGGAAGCCTTAAAAATCATTTTGGTGAAGATTGTAGCCAAAAAAAAATTCTTTTTCTGTCTATCCAAATGTGATTTATTATTTTCCACTTATTTTCCCTTCTTTTTCTGTCTATCCTTATGTTATTAATTTCCTGTTGTTTTCCATTTACTTGATATTCTTTTTTCTCTCTATCATTTTGTTATACATTGTTTGATATCTATATATTCTTTTTATTTCGTAAAATCGCTTTAATATTATGTCCCCTCATGACGTCACAGGAACGCGTTTCAAAACTTGATTGTGTTTATACAACACGGATGATCGTGATTCTGCTATAAACGCGTTTCAAAATTCATCTTTTTCTGCGTTTGAGGAGTGAGTCTTGAAACGCATTTATATCCAAAATCCACATAAACAGAAGCGTGTTTTTAACTAAACGCGTTTCAAAACTCAATCATTTGACCATATAAACACGGCCTAGAAGACACGGATGATTGTGATGACAAGCAATTTATTTATTTTTTTTGGGGGGGTGGGGGAAAGGGGGAGAGGATAGACTTCAGGGACGGTGTTTCACCAAGATATGAAACTAAGGCTTTAGGAACAATTTCAAGATCTATTGGTATCAGATCTTGGGCTTAATGGTTGATAATGCTGCATGTATTTTGCGCAAGAACTTATACCAGTCATTCTTAAAGTCGCCCGTAAAGTCTTTATTATCTTGGTGAAACATCGCCCAGGTAGGCTAATCCTGGGTTTTACTAGGGGCCCAAGGCTAAGCCTAACAGAAAAAGGGCAAATTTTCCTTTTCCTTTAGTCTATCATATGTACAGTGCAACCCAGTCTATTTAAATTCATACTACTTAAGTCTTCCCTTTTTTCCTTCATTGGAATAACTAAAATTGTGTTTATCTCCGTTTGCCTTTGTACACATGTATAGATTTTATACCTGAGCTTGTTTAATTTTTGCCAAATAAAAAATGTATAAAGTGTAGGCAAACACCCCCTACCAATTTTTTCTCTCTTTATCAAACCAGACACACGCAGAAGAAGGGGAAGAGCTAGGGCAATGGTGTGGAAGCCAAAAGTTTTCCTACTGAAAAGAGGCAACGCAGACTTTTTTCCACCTAAGGCGGAATGCCGTTTCTTGATCAACAGTGGATTTGGTGAGTTGCAATACCTACGCATGCTTTTTCATGATAAACAAGGCATTTAACCGTAAATGGGTCAAAATTAAAACAATGTTTTTGTCTCACCTGCGAAGCAAAGTGAGACTATAGGCGCCGCTTTTCCGACGGCGACGGCGGCGGCGTCAACATCAAATCTTAACCTGAGGTTAAGTTTTTGAAATGATGTCATAACTTAGAAAGTATATAGACCTAGTTAATAAAACTTGGCCATAAGGTTAATCAAGTATTACTGAACATCCTATTAGAGTTTCATGTCACATGACCAAGGTCAAAGGTCATTTAGGGTCAATGAACTTAGACCATGTTGGAGGAATCAACATCGAAATCTTAACCTGAGGTTAAGTTTTTGAAATGTCATCATAACTTAGAAAATATATGGACCTAGTTCATGAAACTTGGACATAAGGTTAATCAAGTATCACTGAACATCCTGCATGAGTTTCACGTCACATGACCAAGGTCAAAGGTCATTTAGGGTCAATGAACTTTGGCCGAATTGGGGATATCTGTTGAATTCCCATCATAACTTTGAAAGTTTATGGATCTGATTCATGAAACTTGGACATAATAGTAATCAAGCATCACTGAATATTTTGTGCAAGTTTCAGGTCTCATGATTAAGGTCAAAGGTCATTTTGAGTCAATGAACTTTGGCCGAATCGGGGGTATCTGTTGAATTACCATCATAACTTTGAAAGTTTATTGGTCTAGTTCATTAAACTTGGACATTAGAGTAATCAAGTATCACTGAACATCCTGTGCGCGTTTCAGGTCACATGACCAAGGTCAAAGGTCAATGAACTTTGGCCGAATTGGGTGTATCTGTTGAATTACCATCATAACTTTGAAAGTTTATGGATTTGATTCATGAAACTTGTACATAAGAGTAATCAAGTATCACTGAACATCCTGTTCGAGTTTCAGGTCACATGATCAAGGTCAAAGGTCATGTAAGGTCAATGAACTTTGGCCATGTTGGGGTTTTTCGTTGAATAACCATCATATCTCTGTAAGTTTATTGGTCTAGTTCATAAAAAAGGGAAATAAGAGTAACCATGTATCACTGAACATCTTGTGCGAGTTAGAGTAGTATTCAAAGTGAGCTCTGCTGCTATATTGAACTGCGTGATGCAGGTGAGACGGCCAGAGGCATTCCAGTTTTTATTTTAAATTATCCTTAGATCTTACCTCATTGGCGTTCACATCTTAAAAGAAACCTAACATTTTTCTACATGAATTTGGATTTTTTAGAATTTTACTTTCTGATGAGGACATACAATTGAAAGTTCAGAAATAATGGACAGGTACAATGTAATATACAGGGAGCATTAATTCCGGTAACTCGCGTTACGGTTACTTTCATGATGTTGCCAACAAGATCAATGACTTCATTGTGAGCATCGCCAATGATAACCCGAGGTTTGGCCCGTCTATTTTGCCAGCATACATACCTGCTGATCGACCTCCTTCAAGTCCAATCATATAGGAAGTAGTTCAGGAGTTGTAACCCATCAGCCAAGGAATTCGCCTATTTTCGATCTAAAACCTGACAAAAATTAGCACATACACATGTAATATGCACAAATGACTGTAACCGGAAGTGGGTATCCTGGCTCACTTGAATTATTTTCGGCGAAAACTGCATATGCCATCTGCGGTTCTTAATTTTTATTTAATTTTGGTTGCAAGAATTGATTGGTTATCTCTCATCAGGTTATCCAACAACTCTGGATAATGATGGGCTTGTGGAGATAAGACGCAGCTGGACTCTACAGCAGTTGGAGGACAAAATTATCTCCATTTATCCAAACCATCCTCTGGGTAGAATAGGATTTCGGATCGCCTGTTGCAAGAAGAACAAGTTCTTGACTTTTGTAGATCAGACAACAGTTGCCAAAATTGAGAAGACTGTGAGACGAGGACAACTTGTAATTGTCCCCAACCGAGATCTGCAGCCTCCAACCACTTTAGTGAGCATCGGTCATTTCTTTTCTCTCTCTTTATGCTGACATGAAGAAACTCTACTTGCTATTTTCAAGCACACGTTTCATGCAATTTTTATTTTCCCACATACTGTACCTGTAGCAAATTTCCTTTCATGTACATGTATCATGTGAAAGCACATTGAATTTTCATTGTTATAGGAAATTTAGTCTGATAGTATTTACCCGTTTCTCACTTGGGCTTGTTTGCAAATTAATATTCCCGGGGGTAGGGGCGGGGCTAATGGCGGGTAATGGCCCCCTTCTGATCTTGGCCGGCCGTGCTGAAAATCGGTATAGTATTACTGCAAAATTATGTAGTAAAAAATCTGCCGATTATGTTAATTAGGCTTTAAAGACAATTTTTTTTTTTTTAGATAAACCACTCCAATAACATGGTGCCCTGTTGGCCTTTAAGACTGAATGGTTAAGTGAATGTTTTGCACACCTACTAATGTATGTGGTCCATGCATATGCTATGCTATATGGACCACATACAGGCAATTGTACAAAATCATGGTAAAAAATTTTGAAGCTACCATAGCATGTGTTATGTATGGGATCAGGCACTGATAAGTTTTTGTGCTCCTTTCCAAAAGTGAATCACTTGATCAAATTATTTTCTTAAAATTTTATTTTTGCATTTTGATTCATGATATTCACTACCAAATGTAAATTTAATGTCGTTTCCATACAGAAAACACACAGATTGATTATGATCACATTCTGAAAACGTGAAATTTTGAGGGAAAATTTGGGAGTCAAGAGGCTATTGTTATCACTGTACAAGAGATGCTGATGCCCGTATGTGTGATGTTTTGTGCCTGTGCGCATGTATGTAGGCCTATCTTCATCATTACATTCGGATACTCGTATTCTTAAAACGTTCAACGTTTTCCAATCTTGATTTCCAAATACCAGTCATTGTTCAGCAAGTATGTGCTTTAATTGCTAATCAGTTCTCTGGGTATCAAGTGGTAGTTGGATAATACCTCGAAAGCAACCGTTGTGGGTCTATTTTTGCAGGTCGTCTTAAAAATGGTTAGAAGCTACAAGCGGAAATCGACAAGACAGACGTGGAATGAAGAGTCCATGAAGGCTGCCATTAAAGCCGTTACAGACAATGGTCTAGGGTTAAAGAAAGCCAGCGCCGAGTTCTCAGTACCAAAAACCACTCTTCGTCGAAGAGTCAAAGGACTTAATAAATCTGCAATAGGTGCAACAAAGTCAATGGGGAATTTCAAGGTAGGTTTATTTTGAATTTGTCTAATGCGAAAAAATATAATTTCACTTTATAAATTTGGCAAAGAACAATAAATAAATAAATAAATAAATGCCAAAAGAATGCCAGCCAATCTTCTCACTAATATATTTCCTAATTCTAGAATGAATCTTGCAGTATATGTTTGTATAACATCTAGAAAAATATACAAATAAAAATGTCCCGTTCAATTTTAAAAATTATAAAAGTAGTTTTGCTTTTCATCATTTTTTCAGACGTTTCCTGAAGAGATTGAGAAAGACCTTGTAGACTACATCCATCAATGGAATCGATGATGTACGGACTGACATCGAACGACTTACGTCGTCTTGCTTTTCAACTAGCCGAAAGAAATGGGATCGCACATCAATTCAACAGAGAGAAGCAAATGGCTGGAAAAGACTGGATGTATTCCTTCATCAAACGCCATCCGATTTCCCTTAGACAACCAGAAGCCACCTCTGCAGCAAGAGCACGTTCGTTCAACCGTACAAACGTAAACAAATTCTTTGACCTGCTCGAACCTCTTATGGACAAGCACAAGTTTCCACCAAACAATATCTACAACGTTGACGAAACGGGGATCAGTACTGTGCAGAGCAAACCATCAAAAGTTCTTGCAAAGACCGGAAGGAAACAAGTTGGGTCCTTGGTTTCAGCGGAACGTGGTCAGACCGTCACAGTCGAAACGTGCATGAGCAAACCATCAACCATCAAAAGTTCTTGCAAAGACCGGAAGGAAACAAGTTGGGTCCTTGGTTTCAGCGGAACGTGGTCAGACCGTCACAGTCGAAACGTGCATGAGCGTTACAGGGTCTTTCATCCCACCAATGTTTGTCTTCCCACGTGTCAGAATGAAGATGGAACTAATGGATGAAGCTCCTCCAGGATCAATCCATGAGTGTCACAAGAGTGGATGGATGCAGATGGACATATTCACAAAATGGTTCAAGCATTTCATCCGATCATCTGGCACTTCTAAGGACAACCCAGTGTTGTTGATACTTGATGGCCATGCAACACATGTCAGAAACTTGGATGTCATAGACCTTGCCAGAGACAATGGTGTTGTAATGCTGTGTCTGCCTCCACATTGCTCTCACAGAATGCAGCCACTTGATGTGAGCTTCATGAAGCCACTGTCAACATACTACGACCAAGAACTAGAAAAATGGTTGAGAAACAATCCAGGTCGAGTTGTCACGTCCTTCCAGGTTGCAGAGTTGTTTGGCAATGCATACATGAGGGCAGCAACTACCCAGGTGGCAGCTAGTGGGTTCCGCAAAACAGGAATATATCCTACCAACAGAGATGTCTTCCTCCCTCATGAATTCCTAGTGGCAGATGTGACAGATCTTCCCATGGATGACCGAGACAACAAAGAACACAGTGAATCAAGAGTTGAAGTAGCTGCTCCAGGTTGTGAGGATAAGGTTGATGGTGAAGAAGGCATTCCAGAGTTGACTGACACAGTAGACTCCGAAGAACCTGACAAGGAAACTCATGGAGCAGCTACAGAAGGCTCCAAAACGACTCCAAACCTGCTTGCCATTCCACCAACTCCTGATACTGACAACGGTAATGCAGGTCCCTCAACTTCTCGGTACCAATCACCATTTGTCATTTCCCCACCTCCTAAAGCTAGTACTACCTCCAGGACCAAGAGATCGAATGCACGACGTGGCAAAGCTGTGGTCCTAACAGAAAGCCCTTACAAGTCTGAACTTATCCTCTCAAAGACAACTCGGGCAAAGAAGGGAAATCCAGGAAAAGCGCGCACATGCAACAAGCGATCTTCTGTAGTCCAGCCTCAAACCGGTGGGAAAAGAAAGCGCAAGACAGAACAACCAGAAGCAGAGAATGACACTTCATCCACTGAAGATGATGATGCCGAGTGTATCTACTGCAGTGAACTGTGGAGTGCAGGCAAGGATGGCATGATCAAGTGCTCACTCTGTTTTGGATGGGCACATGAAGCTTGCGCGGGAAAAGAGGGTGATTCTGATGAAGAATTCGTATGTGATCTCTGTTCTTAAAAAAAAAAAAAAACTTCATTAAGATCAGGACTAGATATGACACAAGGTAGACATCAGTGTCAGGATTATAGTTTGTCAGTGTGAAAGTTGATATACATTAGCAGTTTACATGACTTTTCATTGTCACTTTGGTGAAAGAAAAATTACGTTTTCCAAAGGTTTTCATTACAGTGGTTTTCAAAGTATGGGCCTAGCAGTTGGTTTCAACGTAATAGTAGTCTTATCGCAACACATATTTGCCCCAGATTCAAGTAAAAAACACAGACATGTGTTATATTTATATATATATATATATTTTTTTTTTTTTAAGTTTCCCAGTTATTTTTTTTATATTTATAAGCTAGCAGAATTCAAAGTATGCATGGGCCTAGCAGTTGGTTTCAATGCAATAGTGGTTGTATCAGAACAAAAATTGTCCCAGATTCAATTCTAAGAAATTTAGAGAGAAATGCACATTTTTTCAAGTGTTTAATACGATTACTTTCCAGTGTTGTCCTATAAATTTTTGAAATGTTTGAAGCTACTTTAGACTTTCATTATGCAGCTCTGCCCACCAAATATGCTTAGGTATATTACTAAACAGAGAACGTTAGAATTCTGAAGGGGCAATACGGACCCGTAGAACCATTTTGCCCCAAGGGGGAGTGCCATTATGCCCCAGGGATGGGGCAAGTTGGACTTTTCTTTTGTAAAATTCGTTTGGAGTTTTTCTGGAATTTTACAGTGGTTTTGTTGTTGACATAATAAAGTGCATACAACACCCATCTCAAACCGTTGTTTTTATTGTTTTTGTGTCTTTGATGACGTCATAATGCAAGTTTAAAATTAAGTGTTCCATTATGCCCCACCATCTATTTTGTATCAAGATATACATGTACAGTTATGCTCAGTCTTTGTCACTGGGGGCTTGTAAGCTTTATGGATGCAAAAATTGAACACAAAGAAATTGTACCCAAAACAAGTAATTGGGGTTGCGTTTTTATTGCATTGATTTTTGCTGATATTTTCTTCTGCTTTTGGCCAAGTATATAGTTTTCAACTTAACCAATCTTATGTTGGTTGTATTTTTAATAAGAGATAAAAAAAAATTGTGTGACAATAATGAATGAGCATGATGTACAGCTGTATTGCATTTTTCATACAATGATGTTTTCACTTGTCGGTGGTTTTTGAGGATACTCAAATAATAAAAATAAAAATCCGTTATTTGGATGTGAAAGTTTATTTTACTCAATCACTCAGTGAGTACATAGATCATATTTGATTATTTGGATACTAACATTCTCAAAACGAATGTTCTAATTAAACAAAATATTGAGTGTATTCTAAACCAAGGTATTGATATCACAAAGAGTTTAACGAATGCACGCACAAAAGGCTTTAGCATCAAAATTTTCATAAGTCTGGAACTTTTATTCCTCAATAACCACATTTACTATTGATTGTGTACTATTTTGTCACGAAAAATCTGTTATAACTTTTGTTCTTAAAGGTTGGAGGTGTGACGCACCCAAGTCTGAATGTAGACTAGGAATAATAATAAGTTCGCGGCTTGAGATCAAATACACAAACACGGCTTCCCTATCTTTAAAAGATGTGTCATCGATTGTGAGGGTTTGGGGTGACTTATGAGTTGGAGAAGTTGAGGTTGTTGTGTGCTGAGATGTAGAGCTGGTCCTGGCCACATAACGATGGGAAGGCATGGCCAAAAGCAGAGAGAGGTTTTTGGATGGTACCTTAGGATGGTTACACGACAGTGGATGAAATAACAGGAGTTAGAGAAAACTTGCCAATCAAGAACAGGTCTACTCTGACTCGACTGCTTCATCACCCCGGTAGTAATCATACACCTGTATCTCTATGCAGGAAGAGATAGAATTGGCTACTACACTTGTATGCCCTGAGGAGAATGATCCCCTATTTCTTTGCAGCTAGCTATTGGAACTATGCAAGATACATTACATGGAATGTATTTAAGATGACAACACTACCAGAATCTATTCTGGCTGCCTTCCTGCAAGGAGAAGATGTCTGTCGGCATCAGACAGGGGTTTGGAATTCTGTCTTTCTAGATCAGTTTGGAGAGCAAACATACATCAGGTATGGGAAGTCCAAAGGTGGTCTGGTCGGCAATCCGTCTTCTGAACAGGAGTCTGAGTGGATCTTATCTCATCATCTTTGCAACACTCTTTCCCTCTTGACAGATTTATGTTCAAAGAGTCATCAGAAGTCAGTAGTAACCAGACAAGTGGCCACAAGGAAGCGGGTGAGAATAGGAGAAAGTTGGATGCTGCAGACTACAATCCAGTAAAGAAGAAAGTGGTTACAATGGAAGCAATGAAGAGAGCCAAAGCTGGCGAGGGTGGTGCCTACAACATGGAACAATTGTATGGTTGCTTGCTCGTTATCTCACAGAGCAGAGATATCCAACTATCTGCAGTCTTCATGTATGAGCTTGCTCCTGTTCCATCCAGCATCTTTGACAAGTATGGAGATATGAGGAAAGGAAGCGAAGCAGTCCTTGTTCACAAATTGGCAGTCTTTGCCGAGTCTTACCTTGGTCCTGTAGATGCAGAACTGGTGGATGAAAACGAAGCTATCACACAATGTGGCCAAGAAATTCAACTCTGAAGATCTTGGCAGAGAATTTTGTAAGATCGTTTGAAAAACACACCAACTACGTCGTATTTGATTGATATGATAAACATTAAATCAAATCACACGAGCGTCAGAGGCGGGCCAAGGGTAGTAAATCACATGAATATGTGTTGAACAGCAATACAATACTACCTTCTAAAGATGTCATTATGAAAAGAGATGTGAAAAAGAGTGCCCTGATCACGTACATATGAGATGCCAAGGTCCAACTCTAAACTGCTTCTTATCAGAGATGATTGAGAGTATCACCATGAAGAGGCTGATGTGAAAATCATCAGCTATCTTCTGGAGTTGTCAAAGCAAAAGAAGCATATACAAATTCTTGCCAACAACACTGATATCTTCGTACATGTACTATTAGTGTTCTTCTTTTGGGTCTACAAGCCTGCTACACAAGTTTCCATGAAGAAGTATGATGGAAAGGTAATCAACTTCAATGCTACAGCTTTAAAGCTAGGAATTAAGTGCTATGATCTGTTGGCTATACATGCTCTATCAGGTTGTGATACTGTGTCATACCCCATAGGAAAGGGGACGAGTTCCGCACTCAATCTACTTCTCAACTTAGATCTACGAGTATTTACTGAGCCTGATGCAGAAGAATTGGAGTAGACCAAAGCTGGAATTGACTTTCTATCCTACTTGTACAGTGGGAAGGCAGCAACATCTCTAAACAGTTTGAGATACTCTTTATTCAGCAAGAGGAAAGACCACCCAAAGATTATGAGCCTTCCCCCAAATGATACGACGTCAATCTTAAAAAATAATCAAGGGTGCCAAGGTTGCTTACATCCAAAACATGAAATAAATACGCTATACTATTATTTTGACCACGAAATCACATGTACATCCAAATTTCGAAATTGCAAGCATGCTGTGTTCTGCATTTAAATTGAAATGCTTGGATTCCATATGCCAATGTGTCCTTGGTTGACCTTAAATTACCTCTATTTGACCTTTGCTTGAAATTTGTTTAGCTTTCATTTGATACCAAATATGGCATACTTTTTTCCATAAGTTAGAGAAGTCATAATTTAGAGTAATGAAAAAAGGTGGACGTGGCTAGTGATGTCAATAAAAAAAATGCCCAAGGGTGCTTAGGTGGCACCCTTCGGATTCTTGAAGAGGATAATCTATTCTATAATTTTCAGCAAAAAACCTGCATATATACCTAACTTGACAGTCGTCTTGTGGTTCTACTCGACTAAAGGCTAGATGCACTCATACACTCCACATACAGTACCTGTGCATTACTCGTTATTGAAAGGGGAGGGGTCAAATAGAGTAAAATGTAAGATGTGTAACAAAACATTCAGCTATAACGGAAGAAGTACCAGAGCTTAGCGTCGACACAAGCGGCACACAAAATAGATGATACACCCACATCTAGTCCATCTAACAGTCAAGAATCCGTAACTTTGTTCACTTGCAGACTTGGCTACTCTGAATTTAGAAGTAACAGGATCAAATTATTAATTGGGGAGATGAAAACAACAGATGGCCTACCAATAAGCATCATTGAGAACCAGGGATTCAGGAGTTTGATGGGATATCTGGAACCAGGGTATTAAGTGCCATGTTGCAAAACAATGTCTGCTGCCTTTAAGACTTTTGCCTTGACAACAGACTGTTAGACGAGTTGCATTATGGAAGGCTTTATGACATACTTGCCAACCATCCCGATTTTGGCAGAATCATCCCGATTTTTTATTGCCGAATCCCATTATGAATATCAACCCCATAATTCTGTTTTCATTAATTTTTACAATGATAAAATTGAAAACGGCTGGAGCGAAGGATAGACCAAACTGAAGCTTGCGGACACATGGATATCGCGATATCCCAATTAGCATTATTTTTCCAACTGAACACACACTTGTATGTAGTTTTTCACTTTGCCTCTCTCACATGGTGTGCAAATTGCAAAAGCGCGTGCAAACACAGCTAAAACAACAACACATGCAAATACAATATACAATGCATGCTGTGACGTCGCGAGTATACCGCACTGCATGCATTTACAAGTGCATAATACGTGTGCAAACGTAAGATCCAGCTCAACGATCGTCGGACTAATGCTAATGGCCAAAGGATATAGTTTTTCCGTGGAATTTTAAAGCTAAAATTGCAAATTTAGTGTGTGGAAAGAGGGTACCATCGCCAATGCATCGATTGGATTTTGAATGTGACTGTGATTCCGATCGGAAATACAAGGAGTATTCTGAGAAATATCCAGATATTTCACGGTCGGGTAATGGAGAGTATTTTGTCAACTTTGCGTACCGACTTCTCTCTGTGTCATGGTGGATTAAATAACATTGAAAAACATTTAAGAACAAAAAAACACATCTTCATCAGAAATGCAGCGAGCAGTACGGTAAGTGTCTCCACATTCTTTGCTTCAACATCATCTTCAAGTGTTAATGTTATTCGAGCAGAGACTTTATTTACTTCATTATTTAACATTCCCTACCTATCAGTGTGATTTTCCTGCTTCATGCTTCATTACACTGGGACAAAATGGGGATTTTTTCTTCTTTGTGGACAGGTAAAAGGCACTTCAAAAGTGAAGGAAAACCCCATTTCACATTCTAAAATTCCAAAATTTCTAACAATGGCAGGGGGTTCCCCCCACACCCTTCCCCCCGCAAAATGTCACATGCTTGTTACTCTGAACAAGTGGAATGCCTGTGGCGGTCTCACCAGCATCACGCAATTCAATCCAGCAGCACTGCTGACTTTGAAAACTACTATAACTCGCACAAGTTATACTTTCAAAGGTATGATGGCAATCAATACCCCCAATTTGGAAAAAAATTCACTGACCCTACATGACCTTTGATCTTAATCATGTGACCTGAAACATAAACAGGATGTTCAGTGATACTTGATTACTATTATGTCCAAGTTTCATGAATCAGATCCATAAACATTCAAAGTTATCATGGTATTTCAACAGGTACCCACAATTCAGCCAGTTTGTTGACCCTATGTGAACTTTGACCTTGGTCATGTGACCTGAAACTCACGCAGGATCTTCAATTATACACTATCACCCCTATGTCAAAGTTTCATGAACTACGTCCATATACTTGAGAAGTTATGACAACATTTCAAAAACTAAACCTTGGTTAAGATTTCGATATTGATTCCCCCAACATGGTCTAAGTTTATTGACCCTAAATGATCTTTGACCTTGGTCATGTGACCTGAAACTCAGGCAGAATGTTCAGTAATACTTGACTACCCTTATGTCCAAGTTTCATGAACTAGGTCCATATATTTTTAAAGTTATGATGACATTTCAAAACTTTAACCTTGGTTAAGATTTCAATGTTGACCACGCTGCCGTCGGAAAAGCTGCGCCTATAGTCTCGCTCTGCTTTGCAGGCGAGACACAAACAGTGATATGCACAACTCAGTGACATGCAAATCAAAAAGTCAATTTCCCTCACTTAATATTTTTTTTTTTTTCTTTTTGAATTATACATTATTTCACTTTTTATAAATTTGACAATCTGGACCAACTTGACTGAACCATATAGTATTTAACAGTGCTAATTCCACATGTTCAGGGAGGAATTATTGTTTCATTTGACAACAAGGAGAAAATTTGAGTATTTTATATAATAAAATACAAAAGAAATATTGAGTGGATGATGTCATCAGTCTCCTCATTTGCATACAGAGCAGGATGTGCATAAAACTGTTTTGTGAAATCAAGGGAAAGTTTGAAATATCATAACTTCCTTATTTTACATCCAATTTTGATGAAATTTTCAGTGTTATGTTTGTTGGATTTTTCTCTTTGTATCCAAATAAACTTTTTTGTTGGGATGGACTTGTCTTTAAAGAGCTTCATCATTTCAGGTATTTTTCCTTTAAAGAAACCTGTCTGATGAACATATGACTATATATGCTAGAAGGAACAAAATCATGTTGAGATATAATTTAATACAAAGAATGTCATTTTCAATGAGGAGTATATTGTTGACAGTAAGAACGTTCTGACAAAATGAAAAATACAAAAAACTTTTTTTTTGTTTTAGTACTATACCTGTCCACCCTAATTTCAAATTAATTGTCAAAGGTACGTTCTAAAATGAATGGGTGGGAGTCATATGCATAACTGACTGCAAAAGATTGGAATCATGTTTGTCATTGTTAATCCACCTGGCATTTGTCAGGTATATGAAGAGGGTTGTATAGCTGTTCCATTGACAACAAAATCTTAAGTTTACTTAGAACATTAAAGTCAAATCTAATTTGATGTCTTGCTGAGCACATTCTAGGGCCTTCCCCTAATATTTGTTTGGTTTCACTTCTCATTTTTCGTTTGCATTTTTTGTATAATTTTGGTTCTGGGGACAAAACAGGTGTACATACATTGCAAGCATTTATGTTACTATTGGCCTTAAATTTGATACGATTGGCTCGTCTCCAAATGTACTGGATATTAAGATGGTTGGGGTATGACATCACACCCCCCCCTTTCCCGTCTTATTGAGCTTTTCAATTTCATAATTCCTAAAAAGGTAACTTAATAGACTTATTCATTACATGACTATCCACTGTTTCAAATGTGGCCCATCCTGGGAAAATGGGTATTGTGAAATATTGGATTTTTTCAATTTTTATGTTTCCCTGCAGGATAATTTGCTTGATGAGCATGTCCAGGCATCCTTCAAGAGCAACCCAATAGCTGTCTATGTCATCAGGTGAGAAGGGGAGATGGCTATTGAGCCACCAGCTGATATTGGAGTGTTCGTTGAAGGATCTGAGGTGACATCCCTTGTGTTGGAGAAGCCTGGGGCTAATATATGCTCTGAATCTTGTATATCCCAAAGACTTGAAGTACTTCTATGAAGCATGTCAGAAAATTCTCCTTGGCCTTAGTGATGGGAAAATATCACCAAAAGTCCCAAGTTCTAAAATATTTCTCCAGATGGCTTTTGACCTCTGAATAACAATGGCAAAGTTTTAGGTACTGCTAGTACCTCTTAGTTAAGGAATTAAAACACAGTATTACAAATTATTATTTCTTTTTTAATAAGGTATCATCCTGATATTTAAAGAAATCTGTTTATTTTCTGGTTAAACTTTGACAAATTGCATACCTCAACTGTCCCTCTTCAATAGAGACAAATCCTGATGTTTGTTTAAAGAACCACTTCTTCCACTTTGTCATATTGGCAGGTCTGATATCACTGTAAATGTAATGATTTAAAAGTCACTGCATTATGACCTGTCATTTAAAATTGTAGTATCGAACTATTGATACTGAGTGGGTTTATCGATAATGAGCAGGGGATCGAGAGGTGATTAAAAAAAAACCGAACAATCAAAGTCACATTAGCTGTCCATGTAATTTTGTTGATCATGAACTTAATCAGTTATCATATTGGCGATGAGGAAAAATGAACCTACCACAAGTTGAAAGATTTTCTGTACACTATGAGCCCACTACAGTTGGTTCAAGATGGACCAAATACGTGAAAAGACTGGACAATTTATTCACAGCTTTCGCTATTACCGACGCGAAGCAGCAGCGGGCACTCCTCCTTCACTACGCCGGGCCAGAGGTGTGCAATGTCTTCGAGTCTCTGCCGGACACAGGTGAGTTGTACAAGACAGCAATGAGTGCTCTGGAGAAACATTTCTGTCCTCAAGAGAATGTTGAGTATGAACGGTTCGTTTTTGGACAGTGCAAACAAAACGAGAGTGAGACAGTTGACCAAGAAAGTATAGATGTGTTGGCTGGTCACGATAGAGAGAAAATTTGTTTTTTTCTAGAGTATCTGAGGCTAGCACACCTTTGAGAGCCTACCAGGTCATGCGAGATCGTGCTGACCTTGCAAATCTGACAAACCATGAAAATATTAGGTGCACAAAGTTGCGCAAACATCTAACTACTCTCTCTTAAATTCTTGATTTGAGGAATGGACTCAAGCAGCTTGCGAACCATATGGGGCACAACATTCATACTCATCGCGAATACTATCGCCTCCACACTGAGACAGTTCTAGCAAAAATCATTAAAATACTGTGTTTTGCAAAGAAAGGGCAAATTCATGAGCACAAGGGAAAGTCTCTAGATGAAGTTAAGATAAACCCAGATGCAAGATTTAGTCCTGAAGAATTGGATGCTGCTGAAGAAGATGGGGAAGAGGAGGACGATGAGGTTCATGCAGAAACTTTCCTTCAAAGACCTGACAAAGGACAGGAAATTGGAGCAGAAAGTAAAATTCAAGGTGGAGGGGAGGCAAGACCACCAGGTGGAAAAAGAAGGAGTAATGCTTTATGTGGAGTCAAGTTGATATAAAGTGCTTCTTGCAAGCAGGAAAGCAGCTGCGTCTATCAGTCATACAAAGGAGCGACAGTCTCCTTCAGTGCAAGAATTGGAAGGACCTAAAAGACAAGGTTCACAACATCAACACCACTGAGAAGCGGAAGCTTAAACAGAAAGAGAAAACAGATAAAGTTCAGGGATATGATCAAATGTCTTTCTCCTCACTGGTCTTACAAGAACAGCATTTCATACTGGAAGCCGAGATTTTTGGCAATTTACATTTCTTAGTCCAGATGCGTAAATTCCTAAGGAAAGTTGTTAAGTTCTATAATTCACTCTTCATAGCAAGATGGGACATGTACAAGCAGAAAGGATAGAAAAACTGATTTGCAAATAAGATTGTGTATAATGGTGAGCTATAGAGTGTCAATGTTTCACATCACAGAGAGAACCAGCTCAGTAGATGCAACTTGTACTCCTGAGCACTTTTACACATTTTTTTTTCAGAATCGGTCAAAAATTGAGGGGGTGCCAACCAAAAATTTATTTGGGTCAAGGAGGTCACCGACCCCATACATTTTCGTCAAAATTGTATATCTCGGCTTCTGCATAAGCTATTTTAATGATAATTGTGTCAATTAATTTTAGTAAAGGAGTTCAATTTTAATGATGTGATGTTTTTGGTTTTGAATAAATAACTTTGAACTTGATATATTTTTCTTAAGCTTCTTCTTTGTTCATACTCTTTTATCTGCTTTTGCTTTTATGTAAGCACCCACTGGATAGGATTATATGATCTTTATTGACTACAGTAATTCAGTTCAATTTATTTGACCCTGGTGGTACATGTGGTGCTCAATCTACACTCTGTTATGTTCATTATGTGCTCTATTACATTGTACCAATTTGATGTATTTTTCATTGCTGAAATAAAATAATGATATAAAAATGAAACATTTCTTCTATAAATATCATGTAGATCTAGAAAAGACATTGATTTATTATCAATTATTTTCACTCTCACAAAACAGAAACCATATGAAAGATAGCATAGTCTAATAATTTCTCCCTGGATATATGTATCCACTTAACAGTGATATTTTATTTGTATTTGGGTGGATCTGCTCCCACGTTCTTGTCGACATGTTCTTATATGTTCTTGCGCTTTTGCCCTGAAGACCAGTAAAGTATGTATGTACATCGATATAGTCTCTGAGTGCCAATAGGGTCTTGCGATCTTCCCACCCACTGAGTGTACAGAATTGACGGTTTACATCCCACTTGTGACAGAGACTCAGGGTGCACCACATGAGAATAAATTGAGCTTTGACTGCCTTGAGCCGCTTCTCTACTGTAATTACAACTACAATGATTCATTTATTTTGTGTACAATGCATACTTAGCTTGTTGTATGCAGGCACATACATGTAGAAGGCTGAATGCGAAACATTCATACTGTTGCACATATACCGTCTACAATGCATCGTTGCAGGAATTAATATGTGATGTCACATTGCGCTTGGTAAATAAATGCAAGTGCAATACGAGTAGGACAATTCAACAATATATTACTGAAAATTCTCAAAAGAAATCTGTGAGTGGAGTGGCTACCCAATTACGGATGAGGCTGCAAATTTTACTGCTAGTGGCAGTAACACAAATTCAGAAGAAAATGTGAAGCACACATGTACTCCAAACAAAGAAAATTTCTGTCTTGAAAGGGAGATGGAAAATAGTCTAATAATTACACTGTAGATTTGTACCCTCAAAATTTGCAATATTGGTCCTGTGAATTGTACTGGGAAATTACGACGACTATACTTTGTAAACCTTTCCTCTTGACCTCATGATAGATATATGATACTCATGGAAAATAAGGAAATCAAGTTATTGTTATGTTTTAGATTTAGTGAAAGAGAGTATTCAAACAATAAGAACTAAAAATCTCTCTACAAGTTAATTATTGGATTTTTCTTGGATTGTGCTGATCTCTTTAGTGTATTTCTGCTTAAACTAAGGGAAAAGTTAATGAACCTTTCATTGGAATGCATCAAATACTGTAGCTACTCTGCATGGATTCTCAGGACACTCCTAAAGCTTTGTCCAAGAATGATGAAAACTTGGATGGGTCACCAGGAGGGAATGGCTTTAGTAGAGAGAAATCCATGCTCTCAAGATCACATGCTAGTTTGCTGTTATCGAAGGACAAAAAAGAGAAAGGATAACACTGTCAGAGAAATGTTGAACTTTTTTTGAAGAGATTTTGGGGGGGGGGGCCAGAGCAAGAAAATTGCCTAACAGCTTTCCCCGTATAATATCATCCCGTTTCTGTATTGACAACACTGAGCACTGTGAAGTTTCACATGCAGCAAAGTTCAGCGCTGTTACTGAGGACTTTGTTGGAGAATATGCTCTGCATCACTTAAAAAATGACTAGAATACAGTTAGGAAATCAAATAGGTTTGCAACATTTTTAATATCAAATTTATCTATCTTGCCTCCATTCAAATGATATTAATTGATATTCAGTGATACTTTGAACCCCCACTGCTTTTACAGTTGACTAGGAACAGGCATACAATGTTGAACCTACATGTACCTTGAAAATTTACACATTTAACCTTAGAAAAGCAATTTTGCATCTCCACAATGGTCAACTTTGCACCACTCTTCATGAAATATGACATTACACATGGGTAAAACTGCAAAAACATTTCTGTCAATAGATCTATTAATGTTGTACATTGACAAACACTTTATTGTAAGAATTATTACTATAAAAATTCTGAAACTGACATTTAAGACTTTTGCCCAAGAGTAGTGTATTTGTATACCGGTACTATAAATATTTTATAAGTAAGGAAAATTCTACATGTGTGTAGCTTGAAAATAGTAGTGTATTTGTCTACGGGTACTATAAATATTTTATAAGTAAGGAAATTTATACACGTAGCTTGAAAATTCATGTTAAATTAAATTCATGTTGTATCAAATCACCAGCATGTAGTATGATGATTCAAACCACTTCTGCATATATGCAGATCTCAGTTGACTTTGATAATGTGTTACTGTACACCCATTGCAGACTAAGTCATCACTCAGGATGGTCTCAAACCACATCAAGATTTGAAGTGTACTCCACAACTTTCAGCCAATGCAAAAAGAACTTCATTACATTCTGTTTTATATATCAAACACCTAATTAGGATTTACCATTACAATGATCTGAGGTAAAACTACATTTCTACAAGAACATACAATATACATGTACATGCATGTAAGATTGAAGATGGCATTTACTCTACACCAACAAAAAGGCAAGCTTTTTAAAATATGTTTTTGGCATAAATTTATTTCATTTCATTTATTTCATTTTTAGCAAATAGAATACAAGAAATTTCATATATACATGTACAAGACAGGGCATAAGCAATGATGTATCTCGCCCACTTGTGGAAATGACTAGAAATATCGTGATTTGCAAGGGCATGCAACAGAATTTTACCAAAAGTTCACTGTGAAATTATTGGGATGGAATAACATTTGTCATAAGAGTCTTGCATGAAAATTTTTAAGTTGACCTCAAGCTGACCTTTTACCTTACAATATGTCCTCTAAACACTATAACATGCAGGTCTCCTAAGTATATCAACAACCCAAGTTTGGGTGAAAAGTGACTTTTGGTTTCAGAGGTGTGTGTCATAAGAGAGTCTTGCATGTAAACTTTAAAGTTGACCTGAAAATTACCTTACCATGTGACCTCCGACTGCAGCATAACATGCAGGTCCCCAAAGTACACCTACCATCAAAGTTTGGTTGAAAAGGTGATTTAAGGTTGCAGATTTATGTGTCATAAGAGAGTCTTGCATGTAAACTTTAACTTAGACCTGAAAATGAATTTTCCATGTGACCTCTGACTGCAGCACAACATGCAGGTCCCAGAAATATATCTACTATCTAAGTTTAATTGAAAAGTGATTTACGGTTGCACAGTTGTGTCATAAGATAGTCTTGAACGTAAACTTTAACGTTGAACTGAAAATGATCTTTGACCTTAACATGAGACCTCTGACTGCAACAAAACATGCAGGTCATCGAAGTGACTAACAGTTGCGGAGTACTGTGTCATAATGTTTGTGACGAACGGCATTTGGATCCCTAGGTGTCATCTTCACCTCTGGTGGGCGAGACAAAAATTGATAGACCCATTGATTGATGACATGGGAAAGCCCCCAACATAATTATTAAAAAAAAATAACTGTGATTAACCATACCTAGGTGTTGTGTAAAATAGGTGTTTATCTTTGTACAGCTGATCTGCAAGTTCCAACTGATGATTCCCCATGAGGAGTTCATTGATAACAACAAGAAGTGGTTTCTTTGCTCCTAGGGTTTCTAAGCAGCTCCCAGCTCCTGAAATCAAGCCAATCACACCAGATTTTAAAAGTACATTCAAATCCCTTGTATATATATATTTTTTCCCAGTAGGATCATTGGGGGACTACAGGCAGGGGGGGAGGAACATTGCTAGAAAATTGAGTGACGCCCTGCCCTCAACAATATGTCAACAAATTCATTGGCAAAATAAGATGTGGGAAGAAGAGAAACAGGTGGGGAGAGAGAAGGGGATTTTATCCTTTCCCATTGGATTCACATTCTGCCACTATACATGTAGCCATTAATTAAGTCAAGCCTAATTTTACACAATTTACAACTTTATGAATTACTAGTCAGTAGACCGTTTGTCCAAAACCAACTCTTAAAATACCTGCATGGCTAATGACAAGATCAGCATTTTGAATATCTTCTGCAATGGAGTCCTTATATCTGTAAACCTCAAGGCAAAAATCTTTATTTTTTATCTGCTGGGGCTCAATCTTCCCTCGTCCTATCTGAAGAATGACCTTCACGTAACCAAGACACTTCAAAACCTGGGAATGAGAGAAAAAAAAAACAGAAACAAAACAGATTAAATCTGGGGCAGTTTTACAACTACATGTATGCCACTACCAGTCCAGAACTACAATGGCAATCTCAACTGTGATTGGCTGCAGAGTCATGTTACATGGTACAGTAGTTGCCATGATGGCAAAGTGAAATTCTTGATGTGACAGATTGGGTCCCTGTAGACTGTATTAAGTTTGTCACATTTTTGAGAGAGACTTATGTTCAAAGGGAGTATCAAATGATTCACAAAGACGGCAAGATGGCGACAATATAAGACTGTAAGTAAAAAGCTCCTGTTCTTAATTATTTTAATAATTTGTCTCTTTTTTTTAAATATAAATACACGAACCATTAGTACATTGTGCGCGTGGAGGGTAAACAGAATTTTAGCCCTTTTACATAAGTTTCGGCTCAAATGTATCTTGGAGCGGCTTATTACAATCACTTACGTCGCGGGCGAGTTTGCAATCACTCGAGTCGCGTTCGAAATCACTTGGGGTTTTGGATTTTTGGCGATTGTTTTTATTTCGATGCAATTTTTTTTTCTAACGTTGTCTTCAATGGAACAAACACGCTGGGAAAATAAAATGAAATTTAAATTCGAGTTTAATTTTAAGCCGGCAAGTGCCTTAAACAAAATGTACTCGACTACTGTTTTAACATGACAAACAAGCAAATTAGCCATGTGGCTCAACTAACTTAGAATAGATCTGAACTTCTACTGTGTCCTATACAAGGACTCTGAGTCGGAACATGCCATATCTGCCACATCGATATTACATCGCATCATTCCCATATATATGCAGACATTACTGCATGCAATGGCCCCAAGACAGGACCCGGCCGCGGTCGGACACGACATGCATCGGTAGCATGGAGCAAGCTAACGTGAGTCGAGCCGTGTTAGCTCTCATGTTACAATGCCCGTCAGTCCGCAGCTCATCCGAAAGTATTTTATTCAGCGGTATGCATAGCCAGCCATCCGTAGTTTAAGACATATACAGTTGGCAAAGTGTGGAAATTGTTGATAGTTGTTTGTATGACGAAGAGATATGTTTGTATGTTTATTTGAGGTAGCCATGTCTTACACAAAAGATGAGTCAAAAGTGATTTTGCAAATTTTTTACAGTGTCAGTTGTCTCTCCTCAAGTGTTGGTAAATTACATACCTGACATGCATTTGTGTTTGTGATGTAATTATGTCCTAAGACAATCTAACATACTCTCTGTCGCATTCTTTCAATTGTATTATTCTGTTTTGCTGTGAGAATGCTATGGAAAACTGGAAAACAATATTTTAAAATTGGTTGTATATAACCCATATATATTGTCACTAAATCCTTCAAAGGTAAATTGAACTTTTTAAGTTCCCTTAACATATATAATTTTCTATTGCAACTTTTAACCAAGTCATTGACATGTACATGTAAATTCCACTTCAACTAAGATTGTCTATTAACTCCAAGAATTTTGATACTTTCTACATTACATATGGCAAGAACCTCAGGAGTGATAGGGTTTTTCATAAAAGTAATATGTAAGGTAAAACACTTTGAGGGATTGAGTGACATATTATTTAATTGAGACCAGGATTGCACTGGATTAAGTACTGATTGTAAAAGAAAGTGTCAATTGATTTACGACATAACATACTGAAGACAAATCATCGACATATAGTGGATAGGAATATTTTCACATAATCATCACATATAGTGGATAGGAATATTTTCACATAAATCACATAATCAAAAAAAGGATTTGGCCAAGTCGTGTCCCTTGGGGCACACCGGCATGATTAACTTTGATTTGATTCCATGATATAATGTACATTGCTTGCGGTATTCCAAAATACTTAAAATCCAATTTATAATCCATGGTTTTATGTGCACATTAATCATTTTTTTTAATTAGAATATTGTGATCCAGGTGATCAAACGCCTTTCTAAAATCTGCATACAACAGTGGACACAGATTTTTTGTTTTCTGCATTGTCATAGAGATGATGTAATAGACCAACAAGATCATGTGATGTAGACAATCCTGGTCTGTTACTAAACTGATGCATGTCAAATCGATTTTAAAAGCTCAAACATATTTCAGACAGTTGGCTAGCCATGAAATCACCTTGCCAATCCCTAATATTTTCTCCTCCTTTACTGCTCTCCCTGTATTAAAAACACATTAAAATCCCATAGACATAGCCCTAAAGGAGGACTAAATAAGGATTGACAATGCGATATATTGTACAATTACGATTTTAGAATTGATTTAAAATCAATATTTAAAATCAATTTTAAAATCGATCTAATATCAGCTTTAGATCAGTTTTAGTATTAGTTTTAAAAGCCCATTCACATTTTTACTGATGCTGACAAGAAGTTTGGTTGTCAGAGCATTATTTTTCCTGCATCTAAAAAACTGTGTCAAATCGGGGAGACTGTTTAATTTTGGAAAGGTAGGAGTGACAGAAAGACTCTCTGTTCAGCTCAACGTATACGGTTCACATGCGAGCGCAAAGAAGATCAATCATGCACATGACCTAATACAATGTCTCAAGAATTTACATGTAGGTAAGGAATTTTTTAGGTCTCCAGTTACTTAAAACACCATTTGACCTTTATATAAAAAATGCAAAAGCGATTTTGTGTCTCGCCCACTTATGAAAATATCGTGATTTGCAAGGGCACGCAACAGAATTGTATCAAAACTTCATTGTGAAATGACTGGGGTGGAATAACACTTGTCATAAGAGCCTTGCACGTAAACTTTAATGTTAACCTGAAAATGACCTTTGACCTTACCATGTGACCTCCCACTGCAGCAAAAGATTCAGGTCGCCTAAGTACATGTTCCATCCAAATTTTGTTGAAAAGTGACTTACGGTTGCAGTGTTAGTTGTCATAAGAGAGTCTTTCATGTAAACCTTAACATTGACCTAAAAAATGATCTTTGACCTTATCATGTGACCTCCAACTGGAGCATAACATGCAGGTCCCCAAAGTCCATCCACCATCCAAGTTTGGTTGAAAGCAACTTAAGGTTGCGGAGTTAGGCGTCATAAGAGAGTCTTGCATGTAAACTTTAACGTTGACCTGAAAATGACCTTTGACCACACCATGTGACCCCCGACCACAGCATAACATGCAGGTCCCTCAAGTTCATATACCATCCAAGTTTGGTAGAAAAGTTACTTACGGTTGCGGAGTTTCATAAGAGAGTCTTGCATGCAAACTTTAACGTTGACCTGAAAATGCCCTTTGACCTTTAATACCATGTGACCTCTGACTGCAGCATAACGTGCAGGTCCCTCAAATCCTTCTACCATTCCAGTTTGGTTGTCATTTCAAGACAATATTAGTCAAGAAAAGTCTTATGAAATATTTCCCGATTGTAAGGGAATAATTTTAAGGTGTTGTTCTCAATGAATATATCCTTTTTAATTTTCATGCCAATATTTGTGATTTATTCACCTAGAAATATTGACGAAATCAACTTCGCAGAGATAAAATAGCCCCTACCCTCTTTTAAGTTTATTTCATTTTTGTCTCGCCCACCAAAGGTGAAGGCGAGACTTAGGGATCCAAATGTTGTCCGGCCGACACTTAGTCGATTTGACAGTCCTATAGGCTCAATACACCAACCTACAATTTTTCTGATGAAGTTTTTTTCTTGATTCGTGTTCCTATGGGGTCCTAGAACAAATTCAGATTGGTTGCCCAAAGTTGCTGTTTGGACAATTTTGCTAATTTGTATAAATCCAAAATGGCCGCCAGATGACATCTTGAATACCTACCTTTTGAACCCTTGACCAAAAATGATGAGTAATGACTCCTTTTTAGCGGTTTAGGGTGTGTAGAACAGATTTCTATTATCATTTTTGCAATTATAAGGTCATCTTCAGGTCGAATCCAAGATGACCGCCAGATCCCATTCTGAAAAATTGACTTTTGATCCTCTTGCCCCAGAATAACCAGTTATGCCTCTGTTCTGGGGTTTAGGGGTGTGTAGAATATCTTTCTGCTATCTATTTTGCAGTATAATGTCATCTTCAGGTTAAATCCAAGATGGCCGCCAGAAGATGCCATTTTGAAAAATAAACTTCTGAACCCTTTGTCCCAGAATCATGATTAATATCCATTTCCGTGAGTTATTTGGTATGTTGATTCAATTTCTGTTAATAATTTTGCAATATTAGATCATCTTCAGATCAAATCTAATATGTCCAAGATGGCCTCTAAACGCAATATTAACAAAAAAAACTTTCCGTGACTGTTGAACCTTGAAGAAGTACTCTCCCTAAAAGCATACACGCTGTCCTGAAGAGGTTAGTATTATGTGTAGATCATGTAAGGGATTTTCAGTAAGAATGATTCATTTCTTTTAATCACTCCATTTTTAGTTCGAGGTCAATTCTACTTCGTAAGCCTAATTGTTCAGAATCATGTATGGGGTTGCACACCTGCTACCGATCAAAACGCCACAAATTCAAAGCAACAAAAGGTTGTCATTCATATATATGCAAATGAGCACAACCGTATATAAGCACAGCAAGCACGCTCATTCACCCGATCTACGCCAGGCTACATGACGGACCTCTCTCGGGAACTCTCCGATTTACTTAACGGACCCTGCCCACCGCTGGATCCGGATCCATCCGCCTCCCAACCACTGGCTGGCGGCCAAGCAGCCAAGGACGGAAAGAAGAAGCCAGGCAAGCAAGCTCCGTGTACCATAACCAGACCGCCCCCGGACGCTGGGTCTATTGACCCCCGGGAGACCCCGCGGCAGCCCCCTGACGCTGCACCTATGGGTGCCAGGGACATGAGGGAGGCGGAGATAGACGTCGGCAATGCGCCCGGCATGTTGGAGTTGGCCAACGCTGTATCAACTTTACAGTCGACTGTTCTGTCCCTCCTCCCAACCACCTCTGCAACCACCAACCAGCAGGGAGATGATGTGGAGGACGACATCGAGTGGCTTGTCTCTCAGCAGCCCTCCACTCAGGACCGAGCTGACCAAGGTGTACTGGGAGAGTAATCGGAACTAGTGGAGAAAGCAGACGAGGTGGTCGGCGCTTCTGTGTCAGAGAAACTGGCCGAGGTGGTTAACAAGTTTGATGTCCACCGGCTTGAAGGAGGACTCTCTAGAGGGGAAGTTGGAGGCTTTCCCCCGACCTGAGAATTGTAAGGCCCTATCCGCCCCCAGAGTCAACCCTGAGAGTTGGTCTTATAGAGTGGAACTCGAATATTCGACCACAAACTTCAGAAGACCCAGTCACTCTTACTCAAGGCGATAACTCCACTTGCCCACGCTGCGGACGGCCTTCTCGACCCAGATAAGGCCCCCTCAATCAACTCACGGCAAGCTAGCAAGCTGCTACTGGACGGCATAGCCATTTTGGGGGCGGCAAGCCTCGACCTGAGCTCGAGGCGTCGTGAGCTCATCAAGTCGGAGCTTGACACAGCTTTTCGCCCGTTATGCACGGATAGGGCGGGTTCCTCAACTTCTAGCCTGCTGTTTGGGGACAATCTCCCCCAGAGATGAAAGGAATTAAAGGAAACACATCGGCTGGGCATTGGTGTACAGGCCCCCCATCAAAGCCGCAGGAGGCTTGCACGCCCCGCTCGACAGGCTACCAGACCCTATCAAGTAGAGGGGTACCGTGACTCACACCGCCGTTCGATGCCGGGAAACTATTCAAGGCCTCCCCCCAAACTTCCCGCCGAGGAGACACCGGGCCCCGCCTTTCCACCCGGTCCAGCGTGGCTGCCAAACCAAGAAACAAGCCGATTAGATCAATCGGCGTCGGTAAGTTTGCCCGTTGTTTCGGGTAGATTGTCTCGGTTCATCCCCCATTGGAAGCGGATTACTTCAGACCCATGGGTCTTGGACACGGTTCAACATTATTTTATAGAAATCGACTGTTGGCCTTTTCAGACTACTGTTCCATCTCAAATAGGCCCGGTTTGAAAGTCCATTTTTGATGCACGTGTACACGGTGTGTCTTTCGGTCGTGTACACGTTGTAAACACTGAGTGAGAGTGAGTTACACTTACAGTATGTTTTCAGTGTTTCCTACATGTAGCCTAAGTCACGGTTTTAAAGCTTACCTGAGAAGTTAGAAGTATCAATCCACAAAAATTGGTGCAATTAAAAAGTTTACTCAGCTTAGCAGCGCATTAAATTAATAAAGAATGCAAAAGTAAATCAGTGCAGGGCCCTAGTTAGCGCCGACGTTCGTTGGATGCGCATTTTGCATACTGTACCGTTCATGCATGCACAGATTGCTGCAGAATTAAGTGTAAACTGAAGTTATTGATTGATTTTCATTATTTTATTGCCAATTTGAGGAGCGTGTGTTTGTAGGCTTGTAGCACATGTGTATGAGCGTATAACACGTAACGAGACTCTCGAAAGCGTTCTTCAATCACTTTTAGAGCCAATTTGAGAATCACCAATTGCGACAGCGATCATTGCTCCAGTTACGTGTTATACGCTCATAAACATATGCTACAAGCCTACAAACACACGCTCCTCAAATTGGCAATAAAATAATGAAAATCAATCGATAACTTCAGCTACACTCAATTCTGCAGCGATCTGTGCATGTATGTACGGTACAGTATGCAAATTGCGCATCCAACGAACGTCGGCGTTAACTAGGGCGGGCCCTTCACTGACCGGAGCATACCCATTTCGTGTGGTCCAGAATAAATGTGGATTAAATCGGCGATTTTGGAAGTAAACTCACTCTAGGTTAATTGAAATATATTGACATATTAGTGATTAAAACATGTGCAGTGTCTTAGAACTAAGAATTAATGTGAGGCTGTGAGCTTGTCCACAGTCCCACGCAAGCTTTATGCAGATGCTACCGTGTACACGGTGATGGAATTTAGTACACGTGCACCGACTTGACCGTGCGTGTACACGTGTACCCGAAACGGGCCTAATCTCAAATCAGTTTCAGCGAACCTGAAATGATGTTAATTGACGCAGAAATTGAAAATCTGCTTAAAAAGGAGGCTATTGTACCCTGTATTCATGTGAACGGTGAATTCATTTCCAACATATTTCTTACACCAAAAAAAGACGGCTCTTATCGGCCGGTTATCAACCTCAAAAACCTGAACCAATTTGTTTCACATCACCATTTTAAAATGGAGACCTTTGATTCTGCCCTACGTTTAGTTGAACCGAATTGTTATTTTGCGTCTATTGACCTCAAAGACGCATACTTCTCAGTGCCTATTGCACGAGAACATCGCAAGTATATCCGTTTCCAATGGAGGGGTAAACTTTTCGAGTTTTGTGTTCTCCCATTTGGGTTATCGAGTGCACCGAGAGTCTTTACAAAATTCTTAAACCAACGATTGCTTTTCTCAGGAATTTAGGATATGCATCTTGTAATTACATCGACGATGCATTATTGATAGGATATGATTACAACGAATGCCAATTTAATACTAAGGCACGCCTAGATAATAATAATATGAACATTTGTAATGCGCCGGTATCCATCATAAAAAGATGCTCATGGCGCAATAAAGAAAAGAAAAGGAAAAAAGGAAGGAAGAAAGAAAGAAAAACCTACTAAAAAGAGGGGTAGATAAACAATTACCTAAAAGCTTGCGTGAATAACCAGGTTTTAAGAGAACTTTTGAAAGTGGTGAGACAAGAAATATTGCGGATTTCTATTGGCAGTTTATTCCATAGGAAAGGCCCAGCATGTTGAAATGATCGATCCCCCCATGAATTATGAGATTGTGGAACAGCGAGTAAGAATGAACTAGAAGACCTAAGGTTGCGAGAGGGATTGTATGGAGTAATCAAGGAAGAGTTGTATTGAGGTGCAGTTCTGTGAATGGAATGGAAAACAAGTAGGAGGATTTTGAATTTAATGCGCTGTACAACAGGTAACCAGTGAAGAGATTTGAGAATGGGGGTTATGTGGTTCCTCTTGGGGGACATGGTGACGATACGGGCAGCATTATGTTGGAGTTTCCTAAGGCGATCTAATTGAGATTGTGAAACATTATATACTAAAGCGTTGCAAAAATCAAGACGGGATGTAATAAGTGCATGTATAATTTTCTCTGTACTAGACTTAGTGAGATACTTCCTAATAAACCCTAAATTCCGTAATTGGTACTGTACTGATCGACATATACTAGAAACCTGGGTAGACATGGACATATTCGCATCAAACATAACCCCAAGATTTCTGCACTTATCTGAAACTCTGATTACAGAACATCCTATTTTTATGGAGCAAACATTAGACTTAGATAACTGAGCCCTAGAACCAAGCAACATGAATTCAGACTTAGCATCATTTACTTTAAGAGAGTGTGAGCACATCCAATCTAGTACATCATTAATACATTCTTCAAGCTTTTTGATAGCTAGTTCAGTGTTATCTTGACCAGCGGCGAAAGAAGTATACAGCTGAACATCGTCCGCGTAACAGTGGTACTTAATAACAGAGTGCTTATCTAAAATATGCTTAAGACCACTGAGGTATACAGAAAAAAGTAGGGGACCTCCCACTGATCCTTGGGGAACTCCGCTTGTCAGGGGAACTTGATCTGACCTTGCACTGTTGACACAAACCAGCTGATATCGATCAGATAGATATGACTCAAACCAGCTGAAGACCTTTCCCCGAAGACCAAGAGATGACAGAATATCCAAAAGTATGCCATGATGAACCGTGTCAAATGCAGAAGACATGTCTAAACAAACCAAAGCTGTGACACGTCCGGTGTCCATCTCTGACAATATGTCATTCGATAAGTTCACCAAGAGAGTCTCCACGCTGTGATTAGGATGGTACGCAGACTGCCTTCCATCAATCAGATCGTTTTCAAGAGATAGTCTGACAGTCTAGAAAAAGCGACACGTTCCAATACTTTAGATAGGTATGGCAAATTGGAGATAGGCCGATAGCTAAGGAGTGACTCACGGTCCAAAGATGGTTTCTTAAGTAGAGGGTGGATGTGGGCCAACTTCAGTGCTTTTGGAACCTCGCCACAAGAGAGACTCATGTTGACTATCGCTGCAATCACTGGTGCGACTGTTGGAGCACATTCCTTAAGCAACTTTGTCGGAGCAGGGTCGAGTCCACTTGACTTCACAGGAGTTGTACAAATAAGGGATTTGATTTCATCTGCTGTGGCCGGTTCAAAGACTTCCAAAATTTCATCCGTCAGACAAGGTCGTGGAGAAAGGCTACGTTGGATTGAATTAACCTTGTCAACAAAGAAATTATTGAAGATATCTGCCAGTGACTTATCACAGGCAAGTGAAGGAAGAGGGGATGACTGCTTCCGGTTAAGAAGTTGATTAGCAACCTGGAACAGACGTCTAGAATCATCGCCACAGTCTTCAATTACTTTTCTGTAGATCTTTGTGAATCTCTAGGCTTTGTTGTAAATAGAAAGAAATCAGTGATTGAACCCTGTCAACAAATCGAATTTCTTGGTTTTGTGATAAATTCTCGTACTCTGACAATTTCTCTACCACCAGGCAAAGCTGATCATATTTCTTTGTCTTGTAAAAACTTGCTGGACAAAGTCAACCCTACAATACGCCTGGTTACCAGAATTATAGGCATGATACTAGCTGCGGAATTGGCAGTCCCTTCCGGCCCCCTGTTCCGGCGAAATCTTGAAATTGACAAAATTTAGCCCTAGAAATTTCAAGAAGGAAATTTCAATGCTCGTATGCAGCTAAATACTCGATCAAGGTTGGCGCTGACATGGTGGGCGTCTCACGCCCCCAGCGCCTCCGCCCCAATCGTTCAGAACGTCGACATTTACACAGAGACAGATGCATCCCTCATGGGATGGGGGGCGTATAGTCCAACTCTTTAGGTCAATACACAAGGACACTGGTCCTCAACAGAATTCGATTCACATATTAATGTTTTGGAACTTTTGGCTATCCTCTTTCCACTTCGTTCCTTTTGTTCAGATTTGAACGCCGTACATGTTCACGTTAGGACTGACAATTCCTCGGCTGTATCATGCATCAACAAATTTGGTACATGTCATTCGCCTGATCTACATTCCGTCAGTCGTGACATTTGGTTGTGGTGTATGGAGAGGAATATTTGGCTCTCCGCTGAACACAAACCTGGGAAACAAAACACAATAGCAGACTCCTTCTCCCGTAACTTAAATGAGAACACAGAGTGGATGATTGATCCCATTGTGTTTAATCCTGTTTGCAATATCTTCTTTGTCCCTGACATTGATCTATTTGCCTCTCGTCTCAATAGACAGGTGGACTCCTTTGTATCTTGGCATCCGGACCCGGAGGCCTTAACAACTAACGCGTTCTCTCTAAATTGGGGGTGTTTTCGGAGATATACTTTTCCCTCGTTCTGTCCATTAACATACTACAAAAGATACTGAATGATAAAGCCGAGGTGATACTAATCGCCCCCCTGTGGAAAACCCAGATATGGTATCCTCGACTACTACACATGCTCACAGCTTATCCTGTACTGTTACCAGCATCTACATGTAATACTCTGCTTTCTCTTCCCTTTTCAGATAGACCCCACCCCCTCTTCGGGAAACTGCGCCTCATTGCCTGTCAGTTATCGGGGGACAACTACAAGCCCAAGGAATTTCGCCGCAAGCTGCGAATGTCATCTTGCGCTCGTGGAGAAAGTCCACTCGTCAAAGTTATGACTCAGCCCTTAAAAAAAAAAAATGCTTCTTTTCTGTTGTCGAAGGAGTGTCAATCCCTTTTGTTCTGATTTGAATTGTATCATCGAGTTCCTAACATCGGAATTCTACCGGGGTGCATCGTACAGTAGCCTAAACATGGTCAGGAGCGCACTTTCATCATTTCTACCCCCTTGTCAGGGGTTTGCGGTGGGGGCACATCCCCTCATATCTCGCTTTTTGAAAGGAGTATATAATTTACGCCCTCCCCGGAGTCCCCGCCCACGATATAGTACAACGTGGGATGTGAACAACGTTCTTGACTATATCAAGGGGCTGACCCCCCTTCACGATCTATCCCTTGAACAGCTAACTTTCAAACTACTTATGTTGATAGCTCTCGTTTCGGGTCAACGGGCTCAAGCTTATCACTCATCAATATGACGGATTGCATTATATCTGATTCGTGTGTTGAGTTCGTGATCAACGAGTTGACCAAGACGAGCAGACCAGGATCACCCCAACGGTAATCACGTTACGTGCCTACCCAGCAGAAGAAAGGCTTTGTTTTCTCCGTACCCTCATCGAATACCTGAAAAGGACCAACAATCTTTGGCTCTTTGTTTCCATTAATGCTCCACATCACAATGTGACATCGCAAACAATTAGAAGATGGATTAAGTGCCCAATATTGGAGACTGTCTCCCATGAGAGAGATTATCTCCAATATCAGAGACTTTTGTAAAGAATTTGGGTATCCAATTTCAGAGACAGTCTCCAGTTTGGGAGACCAATTTCCTTTGTTTACATTTGCTGCAAAAGGATTACCTTGGCGGCAAATAAAAATGTGATAAGCAGATTCCTCATGAAAAATTACCCCTTTTCACCATCTACTTTAAAAATTCACCGTCTACTTTTGTTTTGATAAAGATTTTTGTTGTCAATCACACACAAAACAAATGGGCTTCTGACCTCAGTGAGACAAAATTGGGGTGGAAAAAAATCATGTTTTTGTTGGTGTTGTTTCTTTTGTCCTTTTGCAAAGCAAGTCTCCAATGTGGGAGATTGTCTCCCCTATTGGAGAGTCTCCCATATTGGCCGTGCGCCTCTACTGTAGGAGAAATTTAAAAAAAAATGTTAAAAAACTCCTCGAAACAGACGGCTGCCAGCTGTCTAGGTTAACTTATGATATAGATCTAACCTTGTTCTCAGTTACATCTCCATGTGTGGCAAAATAAGGTTGGCAATGTTTGGCTCATTTTGCCTTGTCCCGTGAGTATGGGTAAATACACGGTGAGCTTCCGGTCTCCGGCCCGCTTCGCGAGCTGGCGCTCCCTGGGTTATGAATTGGAGTGACAAGCGAATATAGTTAGTGATTATATTACCGACCGGCCTTGTATTAACGAACGCGCGCATTATATGCGTCAGAAATTAATAATACGCTCAAACCTTTGCAACTTCCTTCCAAAGGGAACTTAAATAGAAAAATGATGAAAAATTATCAAATCACAATTTCGAAGTTTTTATATCCTCAAAACAATAAAATATGGTCAAAATAGCTCATCAGTGAATTTGTTGTTTTCCCAACTTTTCCCATAGAAAACACACGTTCGGTAATACGATACCTTTTCAAGTGACCAAAATATTTCACTTGCGAAGAGGGGTCCGATTGGAAGCTGATGTCGTAAAAATGAAAAACAATTTCGGCAAAATTTCTGCATGTTTATATTTTGTAGGTATTTGTGTATTTATGGTGAAAGTTTGGTGAATTTTATTGGGATAATGTGTTTGATATGATCAAATTCATGAAAAGTGTTCGGTAATACGATCCACTACCATACCGTACATCAACGTCACCCACGTTGAATTGTGTACACCGGGATGGTCTAGGGCAAAATTGACTTGTGTCCCCGTTAGCGGAGCAGCCAACAAGCTCCTTCCCAAAATGTCAAAGGATAAAGAAAGATAAAATTACCTGTAGAGTCCTTTCACTTGAAATTTCGTCTATCAACGCATCAAAACTTGTTGTACCTACTGTGACAAAGACAGTATTTCGTTGTGCTGCCATTGCAAAACATGTAAAAAGCCCAATGTTTAGAAAAAGCCTCAGGCCCGGCCAAGACGCCGAACGTAGAGGGCAGCAACACACAAGCGTGTTGCTCTAAGGAAGGTCAACTCCGCTCGAATTTTGTGACCACTCTAAAAAATAAGGGGACTTTTCGGAAATTTGTCGAGTTGATTTTTTTTCATTTGTTAATTTCAAATATTTTTTAATGAACAATTATTAGATCGGTTATTCTGGGTAGAAATATTAAAAATATCAATTTTATTTTTAAGGAAATTATTTTGCTTGAATAATCATGATTTTGACATTTTTTTCTCATTTTGGAATATTAAGTCTATGACGAGGATACCTCTTATCTCTTATTTTCCTCTGCTGAATTTCGCTGCACCACTAATAAATGCATAGACAACCACCATAATAATCGAGGTCATTTTTTCTGGCCTGGGTGCGCCGAGTCTGGGCCGGTCGCGTAGTTTACTAGTGACGTTGATGATGCGCTGGGGCTTCAGTCGACTCGTCATAGATCTTCTAGCAAGATAGACAATGACATCTAATTTGCCTGGTCTGATTTGAAGTGCAATTGCTTCAGGGCTGATGTTTATCAACGATGATTGTTCAAGGTCAGATTTCAAATTTTAAATTGCATTTGACTTTTAAGTCTATAAATCTTTCTGCAAGAAGCTGAATCCCCGAAATCCGGGTCTAATTTCAACTTCGAGTCCGAGACTATGGACGGCGAAAAAAAACCCCATGCATCGGATGCATTGCATTGGTTGCGCGCTGCGCTGCAGCTGAGCTGCACAGCCAGGCGCTGCGTCGCGTCGAAGGTCGATAATCATTGAACAACCAAACTTCCAAAGCCAAATTAAAGCTTGAATAAACGGCCACCTATTCACATTTTCCCTGGTTTTCTTCAATAATTTCTAAGAAAAATCAGCCAATTCTGGGAAATCGATTACAATGTTACATCGTTTGCAGAGTGCCATGATTTTTTTGCGTTAGACTTAACCTTAGTTATACTAGATCTAGGCCTAGACTAGAAATGGGGGCTAGATAGATTAGACCATCTTAATTTCTGATTTTGGGCAGAAAGTAGACTTGATAGACAGCATCCATATCTTAATTTGACCATTGATTCTGTGCAATCAAAGACTTTTACATAATTTGTTTGCCATATTGCAAGAATTGGTAAATTTTCCTGGGCCTGCATGGCCTGGGCTTGGCTGGCAGAACGCATACTTTTTTTTGAGAAATTTCGAAAGTGAAAGAGCAAAGTGACTGAGCTCGTCGTGATTTTATTTTTATGCTTTTTCTAACCATGCCTAACGGTAAGGCCTAACGGTAACTTGTCAACCATTAAATCTTCTAGTTCTAGATCTAGACTTTACCCTGTAGGCATTAAGTAAAAAAATCATAACCTCCTAGCGGCTAGCCCATGCAGGCTGGCCTTAATTGAACCAAACTTAGCTTGCATGGACCAACCCTCAAATGGTCTAGATTTAGGCGTCCTATATAAAGACAATGTGGAATTCATCTGTTTTTAGTTTATTATTATTTTAGTATTTTTTTTATTGTTGCATAGACTATTTCATACCAACAAGTCGTGCTAGATCTATGTATATTCTAGACCTACTTAGATATCCAGTGTGGAACAACATCTTTAACAAACAGATCGAGACTGGTCAGAGCATTTGTCTAGTTAGACAAATAAAGTTAGATCTTTAGACTTGGGTCTATCGATCAACTAGACAGGAATAACCGTCGTTTCTGGGGATTTATTCAACAATTTCTGACATTTTACTATAATCTCCATCGGTGAGTGAGCCAGCGCAGTTCAGCAGAGCAACCAAAATACAGAGACTGAAGCTTTTGGTCTATCGATCAACATGATCAAGATCTAGGTTAGATGTAGACTTCACTTATTACTGATTGGGATGTATTTCTAAATTTATAAGTTTTGGGGGAAATGGTGAAAAGAAATGATAACATACTACTGATAGATACTTGAATTATTTTTTTTTAATACCCATTGGCATTGCTGCCTGCTCTAATAAATAAATAAATAAATGAGTCACGGCATATGGAAAGCAGATAAATGCTGATCGACGCCTAGCAGAACAAGTACCAGTGCTAGACTAGGGGGTTGAAATCTAAGCAGACGACGGAGCATAATGTAGCTAAAGCATAGAAAGATGATGGGTTCAGCGAAGTGCCCAGAGAAAATAAGGGGGACATATTCAATCCCGAAATGCTTTGCGAGTGGTCACAAAATCGTCTCGGCACAAATCACCTAATTCAGCCGTCTGGTGAAATCGCTGATAACAACAATCACCGATTTGGTAATGATTTTAGTTTCCTGAAACTTGCATTTGTAAAGTTTTAAATATCAAAGTATGTTTTCATGTTTATGTACATCCCTCAACATATTTTTTAATGTTATCTGTGATATCGTTGTAGTCATATTCTTTCATATTCGTTCCTTGATCACTACTAATTTGTTGTTGTATTTGGTCGGCATTTGATTTCGTTGTCATGAACAATAAAATATGCGCGCAGCTCAGTTACATGCGCGTATCGAGTTGACCTTCCTTAGAGCAACACGCTTGTGTGTTGCTGCCCTCTACGTTCGTTGGGCCCGGCCAAGACGCCGCAAAATACATACGGTATGATTACGGTACTGTACCGTAACTCTCAAATAAAAAATGAAAAAATTCGAGCGTGCAAAGCTAGCTGACACATTTTTACAATCTGACCTGAACAGCGATATTTTGATAACTTTATGCATAGGCGGCGGAAGCGGGGGGGACGTGTCCCCCTCCCTAAATTTTGGGTGGGGGGACTATCCCCCCCTAAAAAAAATTTTGATAACCTTTTTTTTTTTTTTTTTTTTTTGCTTGTCAAAAATTTATGGTCAGCAACTCCTAAAATTTAGGTTGATAACCTCTTTTGGGGCACTTGTCAGATTTTTTCCCTGTGTCCATCCCAAATTTCAGGTGGACACCCCCTAAATTTTTTGGCTTCCGCCGCTCGTGACTTTATGGAATACAAAAATAATAGGTACCTGACAAATCAAATTTTGCGAGCGCACAGCGCAAGCAGAAAATGTTAATATATAGACCATAAAACACAAATTTTTACAGAGCACTTTTTAGAAATAAATTTGTAAATTGAACAAAATAATGAAAGTTCATTTTCCGAGTTGAAATATGTTTGTGTATAGGCTATTGACTTCAAAATTTGATATTTTAAGCTCCATATTGAGTTAAAAGGTAATGCGAACACGAAGCGCAAGCAAAAATTTCATTATCCCGACATGAAAGATTTTTTTATTATTGTCCAAGTCTTCCCAGCCTAGCTCATTCATCGGCTTCCTCCTCTTATGCTTCCCCTTCTTTATTCCTCTCTTTTCCATTCGTTTTCTTTCCCCCCTTTTTTCTATTTGCTTGCTCCGCCAATAGTACCCTCGGTCCCCTGGATCCGCCTATGCTCTATAGGATTACATGGAGCCAGTGTGTTCAAGTCAATATGTACAAATCATTCCTTTCGTAATTCGAGTTTTCATTCGGCGTTTTAGCATGCACGCATTTTGCATTACACACCACAAAGAACCATACTGAATATCAGAAATTTTCAGCTCGTGCTATATACAAGTTCACATCAATAAATAAATTGTTTAGTTATATAACCATCCGGTTCATTGTTACAGAACGCGCCTAGGACATATAGTTATCCTAGATATTACAAAATTTCTATCGACTCGCGCTTCGCGCACTCATTATTTATTTTGTGCATATCATATTCACGAGTCACTTAAAACAGTGTTTAACAGGACCATTGTCAAGTCAGTAGGGAATAAATCCACAGTAGCTCTCACTTCGCGCAAGATTTAAAGAATCGGGTCAAATGAAATTTCATGTCCGCCTTTGCCCCCCCCCCCAAAAAAAAAAATAAGAGTTCGGATTTAGTTAAACAATTGAATTTAGAAGTTAATATCATTAAAAACAGGAGGTGAAGTGTTACAATTGTCCCACAACACGGGTTATATTGTATCAAACCTATGGGACAATTGCATTACATTGTATTGCATTGTAACATTTTGTTTTTCTTTAACAAAGTTTATGCACTTGACAAATGAGAGATTTTTAACTTTTAATTTTAAACAACTTTAGCTTCATATATGATAAAACATGACAATGCGTGACTGTTCTTACATATTTTCCACTTGCAATTATATGATTTTCCGTTCAAAATCGGGAGTATAGTATTGATGTTAACTTGCCTTTTTTTCAAATTCGGCGGATTCTGTGCAATTGGGGATATCTCTGCTTTATATTATTTTTTCTTGCTAAAAAAATTACGAAGTTTTCAGTAGAATGAATGGTAGTTTCTTTTCAACTAACGAACAATGCCCTTCTTTTGCGAAGCGGTCATTCTATTCAGCACAAATCGGTTTTCGGTTCTGGCGACAGCATGATCTTATTTAGTACAATGAGCATTGCCTTCAGGCGGTTTTTTTTTGGCAATGCTCATGGGATTACTTTTCTTTATTCGTTAGTCTCTCTTTGTCTATATTAAAGAGTATTTTCCCCTTTTTTCAACTTTTTAAACAAATTTTTATTGCTTTTCCGTATGAATTCTTGTCATACAATGGGCATGAAGGCTCATTGATATACTCGGTTTTTTTTTATTATAACGCTCAACTTAAGAATTCATCTAATCTTATTTAATCTATCAGCATATAACATGAAAGGATAGAAATGATCTACCATCTATCTATATATTTGTGATTCATCTTACTCAATATGCTATAGACACGTCTGTGCGAAATGTGCATTTATGACACCCCTACTTAACTACAATCTGAATAGACCCCTATACTTCTTAAAAACGAATGGATGAAATAAGTAGATCACAACGTCAAACAGGCATTTTCCGGCACATTTTTAGATTTATAAACACTTGTAACATTTGTTCCCATGTATTCTTAACTTGAATGACCCCCCCCAAAAAAAAAAATAGAAATGACCCTTCAATAAATCACTGACTATTTTGAATGCTAACTGGCTCGTTTCTTAATTAAATGTCGATGAAAAGAACAAAAAAACATTCGACAAAATATCCTAAATTTTATATAAATATAAAAATATATTTAATGACAATTTGCACGGCCAAACCAACGCCAATTGTAATGCCAAAAATATTGATTCATATCAGGGCACTGGGAACGATTTTTGACTGGGGATGCTGAACATGGGCTGAATCTCCACTCAAGATGGGTTGGGGGAACACAATTGAGTTTTCCGTTGTTCTTACACACACACACAACATTTTTTTTTAGTTTTGAATACTGTTTTTATTCTGATTTTATGAACAAATAGTTACATAACATTTCAATTTAACATTTCAAATCACATATAATACTTTACATTTCATATTTTCACTAACTTAATATAATCATAAATCATATATATCTTAAAAGAACACAATGAAATCAGTTGTTATTATTATACACACACCACACACACATACACACTCTCAACCCACAACCCTCCACACGCAAATATTTTATGTAATTACACATGCATTATGATAGGTATAGGCTGCGCGCGGCTTTTATCCCGACTTTGGTAGACATAGTAAAGGAGAGGTCCGCTGCGCTGCGCCGCTGCACTCATATTGTATACGTATAGGCTAATTTCATCGGATCCTGACTCACCTTTCAATTTTTAAATTCAGTTCAATTATTTCCTCTTTCGATCTTTTGACATTTACAAAATATAATATTTAAATAATTTTTTACTAAACAATAATACCATGAAATCAAAAGGGAAGGAAACAAACTAAAAAAGCAGTGCTTGTAGGAAGAAGGCCCCTTTTATAAGTATATATTATGAATAAAAAATAAGAATAGATAAATAAACAATATATATATATATATATGATGTACTACCTTATCATGTGAACATAAAATTGGGTATAAAAAAATTTCCATATCTTCAATTTTTTTCTATACATTTCAATAAAAATTATCATTGTGGACCTAACCCCTTTTGCAAGTAAACTGAAATGAATCCAATCTCTTTTGATTAAAAAAGTGAATTTTCTTTGTCACTTTAATTCACCTTTTCATTTGAATTTCTAATTGTCTTTGCTATCATCAGAGTGACTAAATATTCAGAGGTTTAGAGACAGAAAACAATAAAAAAAATTATGCAAAAATTGACCTAACCCCTCTTGACAAATAATTTAGTTGCAAAAGGGGTCAGGTCCACTCCAAGAAAATCATTTTTTCAATTCTCGCATATTGCAATATTCTTATGAGAAACTGAATTTTCAATACCCTACCATGAAAACATAAAAATGGGTATAAGAGAAATCTAGCTGTCTTCATATTTTTCAAGATATTCTTTTCCAAAAAAAAATCTGAGTGAGCCTAACCTTTTTGCAACTAAACTGAAATGGACATATCCCCTTTTGAAAAAAAAGATTATTCTCTGCCATTTTAGTTCACTTTTTAATAACAATTTCAACTTTTCTTTGGTATCGTCTTATAGAGCTACTAAAAATCTATACATTAAGACATAAAAATCAAATTTGATGAATAATGGACTTAACCCCTTTTGCATTGTACAAGCATTGTCAAATAGTGTACAGATTGGACACGGAGGCCATGGATCCCCACACTTTTCACCACCAAGAAACAAAATGTGTGAAATACGATTTCATATTCTTGATAATCGTATGTAAAAATCTGTGATAGAATTCGATTTTTGTATTAAAGGTCACGATTTGGGGCTGATTAAAAAACTACCTGACACGCCATTATGACACACTTAATTTTTTTTTGGCTCATTATGACAATGATAATTTGGTCAATACATAATTCATACCTGTTTAAATTCAATAAAATTACCGGCAAATTGGCTGCGGATAAGTTGGCCAAGGTAATTCAAGCTCTCAAGTGGCGCCAATCATGGATAGTATAGTACGAACTTCATTGCCAGCAATTCACTCTCTAGTTTGAATCACTGTTGTCATGAGTGATATGATACCTACTCATATTATTATGATTTCGTTCTTAAGCAAAGTACAGCACCACTTGGCGAAGTTGATGGCGATACATGATCTCGAGCTGAAGGCTCTATAAAGCTGCAGAGTTTACATAGGCCTATGCCTTTTTCATAATGAAACAGTCGGTAAGTGTAATTCCATTTTAATGAATTAGTGTTTTATTCATAATATTTATCATTTTCATACGCTTCGTGTTCTTAATTCCTTGGAGTAGGCCTAATGAGAAAAAAAAGGGAAAAGAAGAGAAAATGGACGAAATGATCTAAAAAAAAATTAGTCACCCCTACCTAAGAGCTGGACATTGTAGCCACTTTTTGTAATCATGAACACGATAGGTACAGAACGAAGCAGATGATGCTAGCGCGAAGCGCGTGCGGGGAAAAATAGATTTAGAGCTAAAATGGGGCACTTATTCATGATTTGTAAATCACAAAATAAGACATTAAGTATTTTCCTACAATGATAACTGAAGTGCAAAAGTAAATCATTCAAATGCGTTTTAGACCTAGAATCTGGGCATTCTAAATGCATTTCTTTTATTATGAAAATCAATAATGCAAGCGCAAAGTGCGAGCTGAAAAAAATATGACAATCCAATCAGAAGGGTCAAATCAAGCATTATTTCAAGCACTGTGTAGGTGAATTGTGAAGTGTTTATTGTGAGCATTTTATAAACGGTGAAAGCGCGAAGCGCGAGCAGAATTTTGTTTAAATATTATCTTTACATGGAATCGGGACATTTCAAGGACATTTTGTCATGATATGAAAATAATAACTACCTTCCTTTTGCTCTTCCTATGATAAAGCTGTCATGAAAAGGGGAATTTTAACCTAGTTATAATATACATAACTCACCTCCGCCAATAAAAAGAGCGTTTGCCATTTTTTGGTTTATTCATTAGCAAAAAAGAATGCCTATATATTGAAATTCCTGCATTAATGTACCTTAACAAAAGCACCAATGATAGATGGAATCATTCCCGTGCTGAGTGCGCGGAATGTTATAATTTTACTATATGTAAAAACAAAATTTTATACTGCATTTGGTTAATTTGCCAATTTCTGTCTAACATTATAGTTTTACTTTCTTTTTGCACTTACGAAGTTATGGGGTGGGGATCAAAACGACATGCCCCCAATATTTTCGTTGGTATATAGGGAGATTGCCCCCCCCCCCCCTGCGGCTCGGTGTAAAAATGGCAGAGGTAAAAATGGCAAAGGTAAAAATGGCAGAGGTAAAAATGACAGAGGTAAAAATGGCAAAGGTAAAAATGGCAGAGCTAAAACTGGGGTAGGAATAGCAGCGGTTGGCATTGTTTTGACTGCAATCGTATTGCCATATTTTCAACCAGTTAACCTATGCTTTCAATCACCCATTGACAATATTCAGATCTGACATATATCAATAACATATCAAAAGTATAAGAAAAGAGAAGTTTTGAACAAACAATGTGAATTTGCATAAATTCAAAATGGCTGCCGTTTTGCATCGTTTTGATTGCATTTTCAGGTCAGACAGTCTCCGATAAACAAAATAAAACATTTAGTCTAATATACTTTCATTTTAAAATCTTAAGTTAAAAGTCAAGTGTGATTCGGGTGATTGCAAAATGCTTCCTTTTTTATATAAACATTTCTTAATCGTTCAAAGTAATACGTCAATAGAATACATTTGACGGGAAAATATGTACATGTATATCATATGAATCAGGAAGTGCATAAAACGGGGGATATTAAACTCATAAAATGTAAAGAAAAATAATTGAATCTGTCAAATTAGCTATATTTCGGAAAATGACGACAAACTCACTCACAGAGAGAGTGGGTGGGAGAGATACTGAAAAGGAGAATTGGAAGAAAAGGATCACACATGAGGTGAGGATTCGTTGCAGTGCGCCATTTCGTCAAATATTATAATGAATTTGTCCAGTTTATAGAAGGACTATTGATTTAAATGAGAATTAATCATTTCCGGGAAATGACTTATTTCCCTTATGAGAATTATATCACTGAACGACGCATTCAGGATATACTTTTGCCAAATTTGCAAAATCATATTAAGTGTATTTCTCCAATGAAAAAAAAGACATCGCATTCCAAATAACAATTCTCAAGATTACAGATAAGCAAGATTAAGTTATACCGTATAGGACGATGATGTATTTCAAGGATGCAATCAAAACAAGATTTAAGCCTGAGTAGACCTATATTGGGTTAAAGTGGCGAAATTATTTTTCCGACGAACTTTTTGTTTATTGCACATGCGCACTATGTTCACTTTACAAATATCATGAACATTCATTAACATCTCTAAGATGATCGGAGAGACATGCAAGACGGTGATTTCCGTGCTAGGCTAATTCGTCTCTTGAAAATCATAGTTTAGGTCTATACATTTTTGAAGAAGTTAAGAATAATAATTTAAATGATATTTCGATCAAGCGTCATAAACGTCTTTTTAAAACAAAATTGAGTACGCAAAATTATCACAGAGTTCCTAAATTTTCTCTTCATTCCAATAATGTAAATCGCCGGGTGCACGTGCATGTACATTTGTTCAGGTCCAATTAACAATGTTAATGATTATGAATTTGAAAATTATCAATATCTCTCTTGTTTTCATTCTCCTTTTTTCCCCCTTCGTCATGCATTAATTCTCCATTCCGTGGGTGATGATAGGTGTTCATGATTTCTGGGGATGACTGACACGAAATATTTTTTTCCGGGGGAGGGGGGTACGCCTTTAGGTGGGTCTTAATTTTTAGGGCCAGTAATGGCGGAGAGGGCAAAATTTATTTAAAGCTGTAAGTTAGCAAATCGTAAATTTTACAATCTAATTTGGCCATTTTCGGACATTTTTACACATGTCATTTTAAAATAGGGCCTATTCATCAATTGCACAATTTTCTGTTCCATCCCTAATTTCTGAATTCCTGAAAATATTCATGATATATGTGAAGTAATCATAGTGCGCATGTGCAAAAAAAAAATCGTAGGAAAATACCCCCGAAACGACCCTTTTATATCGAGAAGAGAATTGGGTTTTTAATTGAAGGAGCTGTATGTTTAAAAGTAGGCCTAATTTGAAGGTCAGGTCCTCCTCAGAAAAACGTTGATTTGAATCAATTGAGAAAAATCAGACAAGCACAATGCTGAAAATTTCATCAAAATCGGATGTAAAATAAGAAAGTTTTGACATTTCAAAGTTTCGCTTATTTTTAACAAAATAGTTATATTTACGAGCCAGTTACATCCAAATGAGAGAGTCGATGATGTCGCTCACTCACTATTTCTTTTGTTTTTATTGTTTGAATTATACAATATTTCAATTTTTAAGAATTTGACGATAAGAACCTCCTTGCCTCCTTGAAGCACAAAATGTTAAAATAATGGACTTCCACGTGTTCAAGGAGGAATGTAACTCCATTTCACATGGCAATGACGAGAAAATAAAAATATTTCATATTTCATATAATAAAATACAAAAGAAATAGTGAGTGAGTGATGTCATCAATCCCTCATTTGCATACCGACCGAGATGTGCATATAACTGTTTTGTGAAATGAAGCGAAACTTTAAAATGCCATAACTTTCTTATTTTACATCCGATTTTGATGATTTTTTTCAGTGTTATGCTTGTGGAATTTTCTCTTTTTATTCAAATCAAGTTTTTGTTGGGCTGGACTTTTCCTTTAAGTGAAGCAAAGCACGAGATTTGCACGAGATTTCTGATTATTGAAATAGGCAATGTACATGTAGACTGCAGACGTATATTTTCTGCAGGAGAGCGAAACAAGCAACCGTTCGTTTAGAAATTTAGAATTTTGGTATATTCTGGCTCTGATTCATCTATAATTGCGATGATTGGATAATTGTGTTACCAAAACACATTATTTTTTACCATTCAAAATTCTATGAAGTGCAAGGATGTGAGGTACTGATGTGTTTCTATCTCAACACGGTATTTTCAACTTCTGTCCTATCTGAGGGACGGGGTAAAGTACCTTACCCGCCATGGCCAGCCATGGTGCAAATAAATATGTTCACCGTCAGTTTTATTTCTTCCTGGAGTACCTGTGTGTTTTGTAACAATAATTTTTAAGCTGAAACAAAGTTAAGGGAATTTCCTTATTCTTAGCGTGTAAGCCTTATGTTCAGGAAGGTGCATATTTTTGGTGGATTTTTTCTAAAATTTATCATAAATTTCAGGGGGGGGGGAACCTCCGCAGCGCTTTGCTGTAGAGCACCTTACAGTACAGCGTTGGTTTACGACAGCTGTTGCACTGGTTCGTTTGCATTTCTGCAACCAGATGGATCCGTTCAGGGTCGTAATCTCGAGGCTAATTTATTAGATATTATGGGCATTGGAAGTCGTGTTGATTTTCCCCTTTTTAAAAGTTTTGTGATACACATGATGATCTTGTTTAACTTTAAATTGTCTTAATTTACAGCAAATCATAATTAACGAAAGGATAAGTTCAGGCTGAAGCGGCGAACTATAAATATAAAATAGTCTCAGAAGAAGCAAAGCAACGAATAATTTGCAATGGGTTCAACTACAAAAGGTTTTACACGAAAAGGAATATATCTACTGGTACTTGCAGGCCACTTTTCAGGTGTATACTACTGCTTGTGTTTGTGGGGTGAGTAGACGATTCTATATTGAGTAAAATAATTGATAAAGGGCCTACTTTCCAATTATACCAATACGACGATGACGATGAGGACAGCTGGAAATAGATAGAAACGAATGCTATAATACGAATAGTAATTGGCCTCAAAGTAATGACAATATCGACAATAGGATAGTTACTACAAATTCTAAAGTCACATATAATTATTAAACGATTATTATCATTATTATTAGGATAATTCATCAGTCTGTTGTAATCTGGTTTACTTCACTTTGACTTATCAAATTATCATGCTGTGCTTTATTTTTATGTTTAAGCCGAGGCAAAAGCGCTCTGGAATACAATTTAAGGGTAATTTTTTTTTAAATGCCTTGTATTTTGTGTAGCGCGAGTTGTAATGGAGTTGGAACTTTCTCGAATGTCAAAGCGAAGCAGGCGAATAGAAAAGTATTCAGATTGTATTACATAACTTTCGCACAAGTTTTCATAGGGTTAGCATAGGCCTTATTCCAGGTGCTACAGGCAGCAAGATCACACAAAATAAATTCAAAGTAATTTAACATTCAAATGGAGGTATTGGACCATGAAATAAGGCCAGAGTACAGTAGTAGCAGGGAAGTAAAAAGATGGAGTGACAACGAAAAGCAAAATAGTTTCGATTTCTAAAGAAATACAAAAAAGTCACCGCTCCACAATATCCTTTGGTGGCTACCTGTAATGCCGCCAATTTCATTAGAAAACTTTAAAGTGATTTGTGTTAAAAATAGATAATTGCAAATATTTCCAATTTTATTTGATCACAAAATCTGGATATTAAAAAAAGACGAAATATATCTCAAAGCCTTATCATATATTCTGAAATTGGGCGAAATATTGTATTGTAACAGATTTAAAATTAGAAAAACCCTCCGAATTTGACAATTTTTAAATAAACATTTTTTTTTTCAAATGTCCACACACTACAAAGTTCAAGTTCAAGTTTATTTATTCAAAACCAAAAACATCACATCATAATAAAGATAGATGTACATACAACGTAAATGAGTACATGAACATACATCAATCAGACTATAGCATATACGAATTTGTTTTTAGGACCCCTTTAAAAGCAAAGCTTGTGAGTAGGGCCCTGGAATACTTATGATTATTAACATAAAACATAGGATATACTAATCTACAAGATACAAAGGAGAGAGAGAGAAAAAATGTATAATAAGGTTAAGATGCTAAAAATAGAATGGAATAAACTATTACAAACACACATATATACACAAACCCACACACACACAACCACATCCACCCACACATATACATGCTAAACATAGATTCTGAGTAGGTCATCAACTTAAATGCAAATACATTAACTTAAACACATATTGAAGGAAAATAATCAAAATCTGTCAAGAAAATAAGTTTTGGATAATCTTTTGAACATGAAAAGAGTTTTACTATTTTTTATATCAAACAGGTAAATTGTTCCACTCTTTAATACATGATATATGAAAGGAGGTCAGAGTGACATTTGTTCTCGCAAATGGCTGACGAATAAGATCCTTTTGACGTATATTATAATTATGTATTTTTGAATTCTGAAGAAATAATTTTTTTAAGGTACATTCTTGGGGCATTGATTGTAGTTTGAACATGAACAATGCACAATTAAACAACACAAGTTTACTAAGTGGTAGCATTTTCAGACGAAGAAATAATGGAGTACTTGGATGTCTATAATTAGAATTTGTTATCAGTCGTATTGCCCTTTTCTGCAATATTCTCAATTTATCAAGATAAGACTTGAAAGTGTTTCCCCAGGCGACATTACAATATGTCAAATAAGGTAGAACAATACTATTGTATATTGTTATGAGTATCATTTCAGGTAAAATTGATTTTAACCTATAAATAACGCCTACACTGCGCTTGAGGAACTATATCTATTTCTTATGTTATGTGTTATACAGTTGAGGCCACGTGCGGCCAGTCGAATGATATCAATTTATGTTTCAAAAAATGTTTTAAAAATAGCCATGTGTCCGTCTCCTCAGAGTGTCTGACCAGAGGCAGCGAAAAGTAATTATCATTATAAAACCATAATTCCTATTGTATCTGACCAGTAAGTCTCTAGTTACGTAAAGTCCTACGTCTACAATCTGCAAGAAAAATCCAATGAAGAACACGACTGTTAAACATATTTTAGCATTGCGGCATCAAAGTTGCTTTAAAGCGAATGTGTTGGATGGTTCTCCATCTCATAAAACTCCTTGGTAGTCATCTGTTCCTCTGTGCTTCACGGAAATGCTGTCCATCGGCAGAGTGTCGGCGATAGAAGAGCAGTGTTTTCTTACGTTACTGCAACCACTACCAGGCTGGAGAGTAAGGGTACAGAATCCAACATAGTAGCCTATAGCTGAACCAACAACCTGACTGACTTTAAATCTTGAATTACATGCATAAGCTTGCATGAACAGAAAGTTGCCATCTATGAACATATATTTGTTATCATTGTTAAACAAATTAGCATTATTTATCCACCATAATCATACTCGGTGGAATCATAGTCCTATTCTTGGAAACTGATAAATTTATTATATTACCCCCTTCTTCTGGGATGGCACACTGCTTAAATTGCAGGTGAGTTAAGATGCCTGCATTGTCCAGAGAATTGGCCTACTATAAAATTCAGCCACGTTTTTTTCCCGCAAATTTGCGAAGAGAGAGAGAAAAAAAAATCATTGCTCGTATAAGGTCTAAATAACAAAATATGTATATACATGGCCTACCTTTTGAGCAAAACTACTCCCAATTTATTATAAAATAATTTGATGTAATTATTATGTTTCGTTTACTTGTTAAATACATACAGGCATATTTCAAAAGTCACGCTAAATTATGAATTAATTCCAGCCCTAAACCTTTTGTCAGACAGAGGTGTAACCACGGGGCCGGGGGGGGGGAGTGGCAGGTGCTACAACTTTCTTATTTTACATCCAATTTCGATTAATTTTTCAGTATATACTATGCTTGTTAATTTTTCTCTATTCATTCAAATAAAAAAAATCTGAGGGTGGACTTGACCTTTAGGTACGCTTTTAAAACATTTCCAGTCCGTGCTTACGTTTGAACTAGTGAATTCCTTAAAATAATCCTTAAAATGTCCCTTTTTTGGTCTGAATGTTAAAAAAAATCAGCTTGCGCTTCGCATTCGCATCATTTGGTTAGTGAAATACTGTACGTATGGTCTTAGTGAATTGCTACAAACAAGCCTTAGAATGCCCCTCTTTAGGTCTGTATATAAAAATATTTTAGCTCTCGTTTTGCGCTCGCAATATTTGATTAGTGAGATATGCATCATGTTCATGATTACAATGACTACAAAAAGTGCTTCACGTGTTTAGGTGTAATTCTAACAAAATCAGCAAGCGCATTAGATAACTATGATGGTGAGACTTGTATTCTCCATTGATGAATTTCTAACAAAATAATCCTCAAAATTTCTTTGGTTGGGGTTAATATGTACATAAATTTCACCTCGCACTTTAGCTCGCTTTGATTGTTTAGTGAGACGCGTACGTATCATGATTTAAAAAAATGCTTATATAAATGTCTCTCTTTTAGGTCTGAATATAAAAAATTTTGAGCTCGCGCTCGCGTTACTTGATAAGTGATATACATATCCATTTAATGGCACAGTCGTAAATAGAACAGCATAACTGGCAATTTAGCGCGCTTTCGAACGCCCACTAAGTAACTAAAAAAAATGTTGTGGTGCCCCATTCCTTGACCCATGGTACGCCACTGATATCGGACATAATTAATTCTCAATCCTTCAAGTAGGTACGTATGTACATACACATGATCGCAAACAGCTGAAGCAAACACACTTATTACTTGAATCGATATTTCATTACACTCTAAGTGAATCATTACACCCAGATTGAAAACTCTATCATAATTATGATTGCACAGAATAGTGAAAATGTGGTATTTTATCCAAGAAACGGAGTCCCTAAATGGTTTCCATGACATCCGGCGACGATTGCTCAGCCCTAAATTCCATACACCAATCAAACGACCAAAGGCGACCAACTTAACCCTGGGCTGCCCTATAAACATAACCCTAAACCTACATCTTACACGAAATTAAGCACGGCAAAATTGTCGCAGGAGCAAATATCGTATCAACCCCTATGTTAATATAAAAGGGTATGACATGATTGATGATCATCGTCATTTCCATTTAGGACGGATCAAGGATATCAGAACGGGGAGCGTCCAGAAATTAGTACATAAATAATAATGTTAAAATTCTGTCCAAAGATACATTTAAAAATGAACGCGCCTACGATAACTCTGCTTTCCTCATGTCATGCATGTTGTCCTTTGTGTATAGACGCACGGACAAAAAGGGGGCACTACCCCCTGGATTTATACGTGGTGCAGGAGCGTTTTTTTTTAGGGGGAGGGCTTTGGGGACTGAAGCCCCCAAAAGTTTTCGACAAAAAAAATAGATATACAATGGGCCCTATATATATATATATATATATACACACACACATATATATATATATATATATATATACCACGATTACAACAATACTAATACCATAAAATTGAAGTTTTCTACTCTAAATCTTTTTCTTGTCCGAAATTTTGTCATTCTTTAGGATATGGCCCGTCGCTATAATGCTATCTGATTGACGTTACACTTATTTAAAACTTTTTTTAATAGTTTAGAGTCAAGAGTGTCGATCCATGTTTCGGATGGTGAGAGCTGGCAAAGATATTGTCCAAAATTTTTGGCGCGTATATATAATGCAGATTTTTTTTCACGTCAAGCAAAACGAAAAAACTTACAAATTCATATATGTTTATTAATATTTTTATATTGTAGTTTGATGAATTTATAGCGCTTTCAGATGTTTTTTTACACAGATTTTTGCAATGGAATCCTAAATTTTTCATTTTGTCAAAAATATTGGGCAGGGCAAGTCGATATGTTTGCTGCATCATCGCTAACATTTTCATGGCGATCACCTTGTCCCGAAAGAAGCAACATGTAGAATGAGTCTATATGTAATATTCTATTGTGTAGACAGATAGTGATCATGGGGTCGTAGTATTTTGCAGCCTATCATAATACAGGTTGAGTATCCAATTCAGTAATTTAACGATGTTGCAGATGTACATTTATTTGGAAGTTCATAAAGTGCTCCAAATGGTTTCACTTCAAACATTTTCTCCCTGGTCACCAAATTTCCTCGTAATATTTATCAGGGTTGTCATTGACATTAAAACCCAATCTCCTGTCATGTTCTATTGTACCCTTTTACGATCAAAGTCTCTAAATTTGGAGAATAACGTTATCAAAACAACTCCTTTAAATGCCCCCACTTACAACCCAACAGGTCTTGATGCATAAGTGCTCAAGCATTTTGAAAATGATCTGATTGTTTTCGCTCGGACGCTACGCTCCCTCGCACGATATAGAAATGTGTTTTAGGGGGAGGGGGACTGGCTGCTTGGTCAGTATAAACCAACGTCGAAAAATCTCAGACCCCAAGAAGCCCCCCCCCCCCATAAAAAAAAGTTAGTCTAGAACTGCGTCTATCGTGGTGATCAATAATGTTACATGTTCTTCATTTTACACTTCTTAGGCAAAATGTTCAATGCGCCTTCCAGTAAATCATACAAAGAATTTAAAGATACAAGCCGTAAATAATAGTAGATTTGTAGCAATAATGATAGAAAGGATCGGTTTATTCGTTTTACCTTCGAGTAAAAAGTTAAATTGGAGACTTTTTATTCTAATGGTTACAATTTGTTAAATTCCTCCGCTCAATTTTTTAATCAGTAAATCATAATCCATATAAGAGAGCATTGAAGCAACAAATGAAGAAAAAAATTCATTCTTAAAAAGGACATTACTCGACCGCGCTGGTGACCACCGCTGGCTTTTTTTCTTCAGCCTTTATTCATATCTCGTCCTCTCTGGCATACAGTTGGGTGGGTGGGGGGAGGACTTGGGGTCATGCTCTCCCCCAGATGCACAAACCCCCCCAAAAAAATCACAAAATTAGATTCTCATCTTGAAATTTAACTTTTTTCTTACTTGCTTTGCTCGCTCGGGAAATTTTGTCACACACGCCATGTGGCGTACCCTTTGGTTTTTCGGACATCTCGACCTCATGCTGTATCATTAGAACCGTAATCTACCTAACATATCTTCCTATTGTACAATACGTTTTTTTTGTAACACACACACACAAAATGCACTGAGGGAGAGAGCTCAACCGTACAATTGAAAAAAAAATGCACCGCCGGTCACCTTGCAATGGAAAATAAAGTTTGCATGCAGCCCTATATGGAACAAATATTGAATGGCTTTCAACAAATCAAAAGACAAGAATTTGTATGCGTTGTGTAATGATAGAGATAGAAATAGAAATATGATTACAGTTATGATTACTCTGCCATTATTTGGGAAATACAATGGTAAAAAATGCTGGGGTTTCAAGTTACCATCGGATGGTATACAGTTAGGCCTACCATTTTGCTAACTTTCATGGAATGGGTCTATGTAAATATGAAAACGAGGCAACATAATATGATTATTGAAACTGGTCACAAGAGTTACTGGATTTATTTTATCATACAAAATGACGCTTTGCCAAAAAAGACGAACTGGAAAAAATCCAATGACAGATAGATAAATGGTTTATTAATAAAAATCAAGACATCATCGCGGCTAAGGCAAGGTTTCCACTTTGGCGAGTTGGAGTTGCGAGTCATACGCGAGCTGCGCGAGCTCTAACTCGCCTTAACTCGCACAAGCTCGCGTGAAATATACATTTTTTTCTGGAATTTGCTCGAGTGACAAAAGACTCAACATCGAGTTCACTACGCTCGCTGTACGAGTGAACCGAGCGCGAAACGAGTCAGACCGAGCTTAGTATGACCTTTATACGACTTAAAGCGAGCTATAAACGAGTTATCAAGATTTTGTTACGAGTGATAAGAGTTTCATACGACCAAGGGGCGGGACATGCACATTTTTGGCACTCAAAGATGGATGCCGGCGGCATCAACACCAAATCTTAACCGAAGGTTAAGTTTTTGAAATGACATCATAACTTAGAAAATATATAGACCTAGTTCACGAAATTTTGCCATAAGGTTAATCAAGCATTACTAAACATCCTGATTGAGTTTCAGGTCACAAGACTAAGGTCAGAGGTCATTTGGGGTCAATGAACTTAGACCATGTTGGGGGAATCAACATCAAAATCTTAACCTACGGTTAAGTTTTTGAAATGTCATCATAACTTAGAAAATATATAAACCTAGTTCATGAAACTTAAACATAAGGTTATTAAAGTATTACTAAACACCTTGCTTGAGTTTCAAGTCACATGACTAAGGTCAAAGGTCATATAGGGTCAATGGACTTTGGCCAATTTGGGGGTATTTGTTAAATTACCATTATAACTTTGAAAGTTGATGAATCTGATTCATGAAACTTGAACATAAGAGTAATCAAGTCTCACTGAACATCCTGTGCGAATTTCAGGTCACATGTCTAAGGTCAAAGGTCAGTGAACTTTGGTGATGTTCGGGTGATCTGTTGAATTACCATCATAACTTTGAATGTTTATAGATCTGATTCATGAAACTTGGATATGAGAGTAATCAAGTATTACTGAACATCCTGTGCGAGTTTCAGGTCACATGACTAAGGTCAAAGGTCATTTAAGGTCAATGAACTTTGGCCAATTGGGGGTATTTGTTGAATTACCATAACTTTGAAAGTTTATGGATATGATTCATCAACTTGGATATAAGATTAATCAAGTATCACTGAATATCCTGTGCGAGTTTCAGGCCACATGACCAAGGTCATATGGCCAATGGACTTTGGCAATATGTTGGGGGGTATTCGTTGAATTACCATCATAACTCTGAAAGTGTATGGATCTAGTTCATAAAACTTGTACATAAGAGTAATCAAGTATCACTGACAAGTCTTAGGTCACATGATCAAGGTCAAATGTCATTTATTGTCAATGAACGTAGTGTTGTATTATTATATGAATGATGTTTTGTGTGTCTTGTTCTTTTACCTGGCTCTGCTCGTCATTGGCCTCCTCTTCCGTTTCAATTGTCTCTTCCTCCACTTCTTCTACTTCTACCCTTGTTTGAATGACATCTTCTTTCGGAGTTTCCCGACCTGAATGGCCACAACTCGTGGATCTTTTGGGTCGAGGCATATTTCTCTCCTTATTTGTTGGTAGTTGTAATAATGGAGTGACAACAGCCTTTTTAAAAGTACGTGTACATGCGTGGGTCAGTTAAAATGTGCTCTCACTTTTACTCCTCAAAAAAAAGTTTGGAAATCTGACTTTGATCGATAATTCCTCCTCGGTTTTAGTAAATATCAATGAGTAATCAATATCAATGAATAGATCATTATTTTTTTTTAATTGATACCCTACATGATATGATTATGGTTCAAATGGAGGTGCAGTGCCTTTAAATGTGGGGCAAGGTCAAATTTCAAAAGTTGCAAAATGACACAATATTGAAAGTCACTGTTCTTTTCTTCCATGGTGATGAGTGAGTTCCCCAGCGGTTTCTTTTGTTTTCATGCACCTTAACATCAACATTAAAATGGAATCAAACACTCCTCTGCACAAGCAAACACATAACAAACAAACCAACATAAACCACAACAAAACGTAAGAAATGAAGAAGCAGGGGCTTGATTTGAATGGATTTTCATCTCTATTGACACAGACAAAAGAATCATGTTCTGTATTGACCCTTCATGACTATTTCTGCTAGTTTTGCAGCTTTTCAATTCAGACCTCATCCAACACTATCGAATTTTGCTCTTTTTTGATGGCATGATCATAACCGTGAGCATGTTATCATTTTAAAGAGAATCAACTGATCTTTTGAAAAATATCAAATATGCATTGTGTAAAATTTCGAATTGCGAGAAATTAGTGGCCAAACTCAGATTTTCAAACTTTTTTGCTCGTTTTGCAGCTTTTCAATTCAGACTTCATCTAACACTTTTGAATCCTACTCTTTCCGTAATGGTATGATCATAACAAGCATGGTATCATTGTAAAGAGAATTAAATGATCTTTTAAATGATGTCAAATATGCATTGTGTAAAATTGGGAGTTGGGAGAAATTAATGGTCAAACTCAGATTTCCCAAAAAAAATTGAGGGGTTTATATATAGCAAAATGGATATTTATCATTCAGCTGGCACGCAAATGAGCACTCGCAACGCACTCTGAATAAAATCATACGAAACTCGCTGTAACTCGGGGTGCTCGAGCTAAAGTCGCGTTAATCTCGTGGGCACCTCCACTTGACTCGTAAAACGATCGCAATGCTCGTATCTCGCTCTAGAGAACTCGGAACGCACTCGCGTATACTCAGATGTGGCGAGTTATTACGAGTTTATCTCGAGTTTTTTACGAGTAATTGCGAGTTCTGCGAGTATATAACGAGTTTAGGTGAGTTCAGCACGAGTTACAGCGAGTTAGCAAAATTTTTGAACATGTTCAAAAATTTTGAAACTGCTCACGACTTCAAGGAGAGTTGTCCAGAGCTTGAACGAGCTCCGCCGAGCCATGCCGAGTTGTCGCGAGTTATCCCGAGTTTCATGGTGAGCTTTATGCGAGTTATCGCGAGTGCCCCATTTTGGCAACTCGCTATAACTCGCCATAACTCGCGATGTTAACTCGCCAAAGTGGAAACCTTGCTTAAAGCAAGGTTTCCACTTTGGCGAGTTAACATCGCGAGTTATGGCGAGTTATAGCGAGTTGCCAAAATGGGGCACTCGCGATAACTCGCATAAAGCTCACCATGAAACTCGGGATAACTCGCGACAACTCGGCATGGCTCGGCGGAGCTCGTTCAAGCTCGGGAAAACTCTCCTTGAAGTCGTGAGCAGTTTCAAAATTTTTGAACATGTTCAAAAATTTTGCTAACTCGCTGTAAATCGTGCTGAACTCACCTAAACTCGTTATATACTCGCAGAACTCGCAATTACTCGTAAAAAACTCGAGATAAACTCGTAATAACTCGTAATAACTCGCCACATCTGAGTATACGCGAGTGCGTTCCGAGTTCTCTAGAGCGAGATACGAGCATTGCGATCGTTTTACGAGTCAAGTGGAGGTGCCCACGAGATTAACGCGACTTTAGCTCGAGCACCCCGAGTTACAGCGAGTTTCGTATGAGTTTATTCAGAGTGCGTTGCGAGTGCTCATTTACATGCCAGCTGAATGATAAATATCCATTTTGCTATATATAAACCCCTCAATTTTTTTTGGAAATCTGAGTGTGACCATTAATTTCTCCCAACTCCCAATTTTACACAATTCATATTTGACATTATTAAAAATATCATTTAATTCTCTTTACAATGATAACATGCTTGTTATGATTATGCCATTACGAAAAGAGCAGAATTCAAAAGTGTTAGATGAAGTCTGAATTGAAAAGCTGCAAAACGAGCAAAAAAGTTTGAAAATCTGAGTTTGGCCACTTATTTCTCCCAATTCCAAATTTTACACAATGCATATTTGATATTTTTCAAAAGATCAGTTGATTCTCTTTAAAATGATAACATGCTTGTTATGATCATGCCATCAAAAAAGAGCAAAATTCAAAAGTGTTGGATGAGGTCTGAATTGAAAAGCTGCAAAACTAGCAGAAATAGTCATGAAGGGTCAATACAGAACATGATTCTTTTGTCTGTGTCAATAGAGATGAAAATCCATTCAAATCAAGCCCCTGCTTCTTCATTTCTTATGTTTTGTTGTGGTTTATGTTGGTTTGTTTGTTATGTGTTTGCTTGTGCAGAGGAGTGTTTGATTCCATTTTAATGTTGATGTTAAGGTGCATGAAAACAAAAGAAACCGCTGGGAAACTCACTCATCACCATGGAAGAAAAGAACAGTGACTTTCAATATTGTGTCATTTTGCAACTTTTGAATTTTGACCTTGCCCACCATTTAAAGGCACTGCACCTCCACGTGAACCATAATCATATCATGTAGGGTATCAATTTTAAAAGAAATTAATGATCTATTTATTGATATTGATTACCAATCGATATTTACTAAAACCGAGGAGGGATTATCGATCAAAGTCAGATTTCCAAACTTTTTTTGAGGAGTAAAAGTGAGAGCACATTTTAACTGACACACGCATGTTCACGGACTTTTAAAAAGGCTGTTGTCACTCCATTATTACAACTACCAACAAATAAGGAGAGAAATATGCCTCGACCCAAAAGATCCACGAGTTGTGGCCATTCAGGTCGGGAAACTCCGAAAGAAGATGTCATTGAAAGAAGGGTAGAAGTAGAAGAAGTGGAGGAAGAGACAATTGAAACGGAAGAGGAGGTCAATGACGAGCAGAGCCAGGTAAAAGAACAAGACACCAAACTAGACCAGGTCCAAGTGGAGCGCCTCTGGCAGTCTCACGTACATCACGCGATTCAATATAGCAGCAGTGCTGACTTTGAAAACTATTATAAAATAATTATTCACAAAACACGATTCATTTAATGATACAATACTACGTTCATTGACAATAAATGACATTTGACCTTGATCATGTGACCTAAGACTTGTCAGTGATACTTGATAACTCTTATGTCCACGTTTTATGAACTAGATCCATACACTTTCAGAGTTATGATGGTAATTCAACGAATACCCCCAAACATATTGCCAAAGTCCATTGGCCAAATGACCTTGGTCGTGTGGCCTGAAACTCGCACAGGATATTCAGTGATACTTGATTAATCTTATATCCAAGTTGATGAATCATATCCATAAACTTTAAAAGTTATGATGGTAATTCAACAAATACCCCCAATTGGCCAAAATTCAGTGACCTTGAATGACCTTTGACCTTAGTCATGTGACCTGAAACTCGCAGAGGATGTTCAGTAACACTTGATTACTCTTATATCCAAGTTTCATGAATCAGATCTATAAACATTCAAAGTTATGATGGTAATTCAACAGATCGCGCCCGAACATCACCAAAGTTCACTGACCTTTGACCTTGGACATGTGACCTGAAATTCGCACAGGATGTTCAGTGAGACTTGATTACTCTTATGTTCAAGTTTCATGAATCAGATTCATCAACTTTCAAAGTTATAATGGTAATTTAACAAATACCCCCATATTAGCCAAAGTCCATTGACCCTATATGACCTTTGACCTTAGTCATGTGACTTGAAACTCAAGCAAGGTGTTTAGTAATACTTTAATAAGCTTATATTTAAGTTTCATGAACTAGGTTTATATATTTTCTAAGTTATGATGACATTTCAAAAACTTAACCGTAGGTTAAGATTTTGACGTTGATTCCCCCAACATTGTCTAAGTTCATTGACCCCAAATGACCTCTGACCTTAGTCTTGTGACCTGAAACTCAATCAGGATGTTAAGTAATGCTTGATTACCCTTATGGCAAAATTTCGTGAACTAGGTCTATATATTTTCTAAGCTATGATGTCATTTCAAACACTTAACCTTCGGTTAAGATTTGGTGTTGACGCCGCCGCCGGCATCCATCTTTGAGTGCCAAAAATGTGCATGTCCCGCCCCTTGGTCGTATGAAACTCTTATCACTCGTAACAAAATCTTGATAACTCGTTTATAGCTCGCCTTAAGTCGTATAAAGGTCATACTAAGCTCGGTCTGACTCGTTTCGCGCTCGGTTCACTCGTACAGCGAGCGTAGTGAACTCGATGTTGAGTCTTTTGTCACTCGAGCAAATTCCAGAAAAAAATGTATATTTCACGCGAGCTTGTGCGAGTTAAGGCGAGTTAGAGCTCGCGCAGCTCGCGTATGACTCGCAACTCTAACTCGCCAAAGTGGAAACCTTGCTTAAAAGGCCGAATTGCGATGCATTCACAAGGTAATAAAGACACAAAAAAAATATTCAAACAATAACACAGATAATTACAAGATAAATTAGGCATAAAAGTAATAGGACAAAATGGTTATAGGTGAATATAACAATGGACAAAGTATTGATTAGTATAAAGTAATAAATAAGTGGTTAATTGACAAAATATGGCATAGCATAAATGAGAATTAAAAATGGAACGGTAAACAGATTACATGGCATTAAGTTGTAGACAAAGTGGGATAAGATCACGTGTGATGAGACTAATCGTACAGTAGACAGAGTTGTGTAGACCGAATGGAAACCGTGACTGGAGTTAGATCTCCGTCCGAATGATATATCAAATAAATATATATGTATAAAAACTGTAACAAAACAATACAATGCGGGTAAAGTCGCGAAGAAGGCATGGTTAAAGAAACGTGCAGCGAACCTATGCCCCTCAAGTTTTTCATCCCTGTGATGACGCAATGAGCCATAGTTTCCTTCTAAAATTGCTCAAGTCTATACCCCAAATTGAAATCGTATTGTATACCTCAATGTATTTTATGTACTAATTATGTGCGACCACTTTAATTCTTTCTGTTGAAAATATATTTAAAAAAATTGATAAAAATGAAATTGAATGTGATAAAAACGAAATTTATCGCCATGAATGCAGGTATACTCAGCATTTTCGATTGTACAAAAGTGTGTAATAAAGATGATAACATTATTATGTAATGTATGGACTCAAGATAAAGTCAGCTAAATTCTGGAAAGGATTGGGTTAGTTTTTTACCACCACGAGGGCAATCATGTGTCCAACCAGTTTTGGGCAGTATTTTACCCAATGCGGGAAGTATATTGTCTAGAAAGGTTGAAAAATAAGCAGCAATATCTTTAGAATGGGCAAAATTTTCATCACACTGGATAAATAAAAAATGCCCAATGTTAGTTGGACAAATAATTACCTTCATGGAGCACTCTTTCCGAATATTTTTTAGAGTGTACATGTTATCGATGAAGTGACGATTTGATAATATACATCGTTAGTTTTTTGTATTATGTTTATTATATTACTGTTGCGTGATAAATATTCATTCAATCTTTGAAGACCGATATTGATTTATACCTGACATTTTCTCCCCTCATCTCCTGTGCTATTCGACTTTCTTTTTCTGTTTAAATTGATTTATTTTGCTTCACTTGTGTCTACACTGTTAGAAAAATTATCCTCAAAATAAAATAAGTTCCTGCAGCAGAGCCCGAGAACACCTGTAATCTTACCAGATTGCTTAATCTTACAGGAAATTGGTATTTGGTGGATGAAACCTTGCAAATTTCCTTTAAGAAAACAGCATTTTCCCCGTTTTAAACAGACCCGTTCTGTTAATTTGCAGAAAAAATCACGTTTTTTATGAATTTACAGAATGATTCTGTTATTGCTTTCTGCAAAATCTTCTGTTTGTTTTCCCTTGTAAAATCATGTCATTTTTTAAACAGTGTATTAATGAAAGCGTCATGTTTTAATCTTGCTTACATTCACAGAGAGGGGATTTATGCCGAAGTTCGCAGTAACGAAGGAAGTTGTGAACTCTGGACAACTATACGGGTTTTCGCGTGCCATATCGAATGATGCTTTTAATGATTCATTCGAAGATGGCAGTATCTTTGAGTATCGTGGAAACAAATTGGGAGATTCAAAGGAGTCACATCCTAAAAAGCACATCCAGAATGATACTCTCGTTGACGTTATCAAGATATCTAGAGAGGGAATTATATCCAGGGAAAATTCATCTGAAGAACACCTTCAAAACTTTCAAAATACAGAAGGAATACGCCGATTGCCATTCACAATGAGTGGGACACCGTCCCCAACAGCATCACCACAACGTGGCCAAATAATAATTGTCACAACAAAACGCTCTGGATCATCTTTTGTTGGAGAATTGTTTAATTCGAATCCAGATATATTTTACATGTATGAGCCTTTACTTCATGTGACTTTCGATGTATTGAATCACCGTATGAAAAACGAACAGGCCGATGCAGCAATGCTCTCTGTGTGGAACCGCACTCTCCGTTGTAACTATATAAGTTCTAGTCAAGGACCTGATAACTGGCTGAGACGAGGTGGTTGCAAAACTTGCCAGGTATCAGAAGCATTGAACAGATGTAAGCTCATCTGTCCAGAACCGACGATCCCCAGGATAGAGGTTGGATCGATCATCTCTAAACTGTGCTCCGATCACACTTACACCGTTCTGAAAACAATAAGAGTAAATGACATCAAGGACCTTAGGAGTTTCCTTGAGGATCCGAGCTTGAACCTTAAGATCATCCATCTCGTCCGCGATCCTAGGGCAGTCATAAATTCTCGTCGTAAACTCAGAGAGCCCAACTATGATTTGAAGCGACGGAAGGGTCCTCATGCAGACGAGATCACGGATCTTTGCGAGCATATGTCTAGAAATCTACAGTACAATGATGAACAACCAAGTTGGTTAAAGGGAAAATACATGCTTGTGCGCTTTGAGGATGTAGCGAAAAGTCCTTTCGACGAAATACAGCGGATGTATCAGCATTTAGGAATGAAGATTCACCCGAATGTACTTAGTTGGGTGAAGAACAATACTCACAGTGAATCAGAGGCGGATCGTCCGTTTTCACGAACACGAGATTCAGATAAGGTCATCAATGCCTGGAAGAACAGTATTCCTGAAACGATAAGAAAAGAGGTAGAAGGAAAGTGTAGTCACGTGATGAATTCATTATCGTATCTACCAGTGGTGTGATACTGCACAGTGCGTACAATACAAATAAGGATATTGTTATTCTTTTTAGGAATCAACGTACACTCTACAAAATTCCATTGTGGGAGAATTCCTTTCATTGTATTTAAATTATGAATAGGCCTACTTGATACGTTTGTTTTCATTGAAAAAAAGAAACGTAACTCATCGTTCTCCTTTTCTATGAAAAAAAAAGAATACTTGTGTCGTCACCCCAAGGGACCAAGTTAGACTATCAATATTTCTTATGTAATCAAAGTTACCTCCAGTGCCGTAACTGTAGATTTACAATCAGATCTTCCTGAAATAGAATAGAAGAGGGTAGATTTGGGGTCATTTCTACATCTTATTTTAAGAAACCAATTTGGATTTCAAAGCATTTTTCCTATTCCATTCGCTTGTACATACCATTTCTCATTAGTCTATAATAAATAAATTATTTTGATCATGACTATATAGAAACTATTCGAAGAAGGTCTAATAAATGAAGGTGGTTAGCGAAATTACAAATTAAAAGAAAATTGATAGATAGTGAGAAGGGAGTGAGGGAGGTAGTTAAGGGAGAGGTGGAGAGAGAGAGGAAGAGGGAGGGGGGGGGGGGAGATCGGGGGAGGAGAGAAACTTTGTGTAATCATGCTATTAATCATAATATGGAGCTGAGGATTACTACTTGTTTGGAGGTGGGGATCAAAAAATGAAAAATGAAAATCCATATTTTATTGTTCGAAATAGACATGAAATGAAATGTTCCGAAAATTTGCTTTGCCCAATTGATCGTGGGCCCGGCAGCCACTGCGCATCGCCAGATTGACGAGGCTCTATCCCTTTAATCGTTGAACGCCAAACAGGGTAGCAGCAACTCCCATCTTTTAACGTCTTTTGGTCTGACGCGGCCGAGGTTGAACCCCCGACCTCCCGGTTGTGAGACGGGCGCTCTACCAACTGAGCCAACACACCAGTTTTTGAGTGTATTTGTGTGAGAGCATAGACCTTACATGGTGAGAGGGAGAGAAACGGAGCGCCACCAAGAGTGTTTCTTTTGGAATCTCATCTTAACTTGAAGAGAGCGTTGTTGGCTCAGTCGGTAACGCGTCTGCCCGTTGAACCAAAGATCGTGGGTTCGAGTCCCGGGCTGATAACTGAAGCCAGTGTGTTGTGCGTGAACGTCTCTCCTATATGTTATAGATGCAAGCTATGTTACAATGGAAAACAGTCCGTCCCTCGAATAGGACGTTAAATGGAGGTCCCGTGTAGAGGAAAGTCACCACCTTTGTGTGTTAAGAACCCACTGCACTATTCGTAAGAGTAGGGAAAACCCCGGTGTAGTTTTCCACTTGCACTCCCCCAATCGGTTATATCGGGAGGAGAGACCGGCTTTTCACCCCCGGGCACAGGTAAAGCCAAACATAATTATACATTGCTTGTGAACTACTTTTACTTGAAAATATAAATTAAGGAAACATATAAAAACCATGTTCATGAATATGACTTGTATGGAAAAGAAAAACAAGTCTATTTTTTTTTTTTTTAATTAATGTAAGGCAGTTTCATTAAGTTGGTACAAACTGCATTCATGCATAGTTTATATTCTTATTTTCTTTGATTAAAACAAATTATACAATTCATTGTTTTCACTAAGAGGAAAGAATTAACATTATGTAATACAAAAAATGTTAATATCCTTTATTAGAAACACGAAAATTACCGTTAAAATGCATGCATTGCCCTTCCTAGTATACAATACACGATGTTTCGTCATTAGTATTTGAATGCCTAAAACTAATCAATTTAAGAAACACTGTCGAAAGTGTTACTGTAAATTGATCAATGCACTTTGTCCCATAATACAATATCGAGTAATACGTGCAATCATATAATGTTTTTGCTCCAATTTTTATGCAGGAATACGCAATTTTTTAATAGTGAACGGCACAGAATGTGATACTAGAGATATTCCACGGCGTAGGGTCAACATTGTATGCAAGAATCGTAGATGAATAATATTGAAGTAATTATTCTATGAAACTTCTGAGATGGCTTTCTTGCAGAATTTCCATTTGGGACATGCTTTGGACACGGAAACAGAAAACTATAACGAACTAATACAATTATAATAACATTTTTATCAAATAATGCTAATAGTAATAATAATGCTTGTGCTAGTAATAATTACGATAATAATAATGATGATATGATGATAATAATAAACATAATGATAACAAGAACAATAAAAATAAAAAAAATTGTAGGCCTAATATCAATGATAATAACACAAATGATGATAATTAAAAAAATATTGGATATTATAAGTATTGATATTACCAACCTTCATGGTATGTCTATCATAATTTACAGATTTCTACGAGATAGCCTACACAAATATGAATGGCAAATCAAACTCGAATCGTCTTATTAAGAATGTGAGCAGAACTTGAGATAAAATTCAATGGGAAGGTAATTTGATTTTAAAATGTGATTGAATTATAAATAAAGATGATAGATAGTTGGCATTGGAAGTGGGGACAGGATTTTGTTCGGTAGAGATTGCCAAAGGGGAAATCAATGTTCAGGCCTCCGTCTTAATCATGTTAATCTAGAGACTATGAGCCAATGCGCGGTACAATAGGTATTTCGTGGCGAAAATTTTAGAAAATTGGTAAAAAAATAATATTTCTCGATCTGCTATCTATTTGTAGCAATCGCAAATCATATCATTAATATTTGATATAAGATAAAATAATGTAGTCATTGATATACATTCGGAAGGCTAGAACTAATACATTTTCTGGTTTCCTTTTGCATCAATATCGCCCCCCCCCCTCTCTCTTCCATCCGGCGTGTAATTACGTGTGTTTGTCTGTTTGTAGGGAAGGGATGTACACGGGTGATAGTTAGTCTGCAGGCACAGACCCTCATTGGAACTTTGATCAACAAGTGTGCCTCCACGCAAAGACTAGCACATAGAAAACTTGCTGTTCCAATACAGGAGCCTTCAGTACACAAGGCATGAGTAGGCTGCACATTCAGACCCATATTTCGAGTGAAGGGTTTGCCCAGCAGACTAGGTGATAGTGGATATAATGTCAGTGTGATATGATTGTAGGCATGATGTGAAAAAAACCCAAACGATTTCTGTCTTTATAACTAATTGAATCCGTCATCTAAATATTGCAATAATAATTATAATAATAACGCATTTCTTGTATAGCGCATATCGCATTGTGTTATAACGTCCCAATGCGCTTCCAAAGGACTTGGATATTATTACCCTAGCATATTCAGATATTAAAGGACAAGCCCACCCTGTCATGAAGTTGGTTTGAATAAATTAATAGAGAAAAAACAAACAAGCATAACACTGAAAATTTTAACAAAATGGGATGTAAAATAAGAAAGTTATGACAATTTAAATTTTCGCTCAATTTCACAAAATAGTTATGTTCATATCCTGGTCGGTGTGCAAATGAGGAGACTGATGAAATCATCAACTCACTATTTCTTTTGTATTTCATTACATGGAATATGAAATATAATTTTCTCCTCATTGCCATATGATACGAAGTTTTATTCCTCGTGAACATGTTATTTTGAAGTTTTGAGTCCTTATCGTCAAATCTGTAAAAATTTAAATATTGTATAAATCAAACAATAAAAAACAAAAGGAATAGTTAGTTGGGACATCATCGACTACCTCATTTACATATCACTCAGTTGTGTGTATAATTGTTTTGTGAAGAATATATGTAAGTGGAAGATTAAAATGTCCTAACTTTCTTATTTCACACCTGATTTTGATGAAATTTTCAGTGTTATGCTTGTTCGATTTTTCTCTTTATTCAAAACAACTTTTTTGGGGGGTGGGCTTGACCTTTAATATTCCACCAAAAATCTGATATTTTTCTGAAATAAAGTATGTAGATCGTGTTTTGCAATTAATGAATGGGCTATATAAAATGTTGACCTTCCTGGAATGATTTACGGAAAAGATTATCATACAACAAAATAAAACAAAATAATAGGCTGATGACATCATCCGTTCATTCATTTTCAAATGTACACAACAAATCAGTTGGATCTTGTATCACACTGTGTATTCTCATTATACGATTTCGATGGAAGTTTTGCCCTTTTTCTATATGTGTTTGCGTCATTGTAAATGTATTTATTTATCATGTATTTCCCCTTTTACATGTATTTATTTATCTGAGGTCTGAAATAAAATATTTGGCATGTATTTTATTTTATTTTTGTTAAAGAGCATGGTCTAGATTTGTGGCGTTAGTTAATTTTTTAAAGGATATTTCTTGACAAGCAAAAAAAAAAAAAGAGGTCTTCAACCAAAAATGAAGGATTTCTTACCAGAAAAAAAATTGACAAGCAAAAAAAAAAGGTCTTCAGGTTCAAAAGAGGGGGCACACGTCTGTTTTCATTGCATGTTTACATTACAAAATTAATTTGGGGATCAGTTGTGACTCGTCAGGGGGGCAGGGATACGTCCCCTGTATGAGTTGTGAATCGTCGGGGGGGGGGCAGTCTGCCCCCCCCCCGTTAGGTACGCTAGTGCCTTTCCTCCATTTCGGCTTTAAATGGGCCTACATTGCTTTAATTTCTTTGACCATACAGAAGTCACCCAGGCTGGCTTGATTGATAGATCGGCATGAATCACCGTACTTAATTTTTTGTCCATACACAATATGTGATATTTTTCTCGCTTGCTGTTCTTGATTTTATCTTTATTTCTGATGATTATGGATGATCGTTCTTTTTCCCTATAGTGAGATAAAGACGATGGGACACAGGCAGTGGCGTTGTGTGACTACCCCCATCATAGGCATATCATAAAATTCATTTCGCATTTCATGAGACCAGATCTCACATTCTTATCTACTGTCAATCACATTTTTGTGCCCTCTGGTAGAAACAAACAGAGCTAGTGATGTAAAATCAATGTAGTCGATATAGAATCAATATAGTCATTTTTGGCAGACGCGCTTGTTACACTTGATATGCATGACCACTGTGCATTTCGATGAAATAACCACGGTGATTTAGGTCTAAATCTCGATTTTTTTCCGCTCGCGTTTCGCGCTCGCATCAATGGTTTAGTTACATAGCTATCCTGTTCACGATTACAAAAAATGAATCAAATTTTCCATTTATTATGTACAAAAGTAAAAAAAATTCAACTCGAGATTTGCGCTCGAATTATTATTGTAAGGAAGATCCCCAAGTACTTATCTTTTTTATGATTTACAAAACATAAATAGTTCTCGTTTTACTTAATTTCGAAAATTTCCGCTCGCGCTATGCGTTTGCATCAATTGTTTAAAAATATAGGTATCCTATTTAAGTTACAAATAGTGCTTAGAATTTCCATTACTTAGGTACAAATGTCAAAAATTTTCAGCTCGCGCTTCGCACTCGCATTCTTTGATTGCTGAATTATATAACGTCTTCATGGCTAACTGAAAGCAATCCTCAATCAACAGGTTCCTTTTCGAACAGTTCAAACCGTATATTTGTACACTTGTTTTAAAAAAAAGTATTTAAAATGTTCATGCTCGCGCTTCGCGTTCGTAGTAATTATTTAGTTGCATAACAAAATACATATGTTACTGAATGCAGGGAAGACAGGAGGACTTCACATAAATCCCCATCCCCTCCCCATACCAGTGGTGCATTTAGGGTTAAGAGTACAAGTGATTCAAATGCAAAACAAAAAATCGTAATACATGTAATCATTTATTTACGCTTATTTTTCATTTATTCATTTTTTTCAAAAGATCCCCTGTCCCATTTGAAGATGGGTGCATCAAATTCCATACTTGGTGGCTTTAAAGCAGTTGTAAAAAAAATAAACCAACAATTGAAAAAGAATATTCCACGAGTGTTTTCCTTCATGATAAATTTCTCATGATAATTCATTTAAATCTTATTTTTCAAAATTTCCTTTTATTTGGAAATGACTTCCTGTTACCATGATTACTGTCGACAGCTGGCGGTAATTATTGTAAGTTAGATACCTAATAGAACATTTATTGCAAACTAATGCAACGCAAGTCAGAAACCCACAGGGCAGTCAAACTGGTTTTCAGTTAGTAACGTCATAAAATGAGCAGAAATTCTAATGAAAGTTTGACAAAGAACCATCTCAAAATAATGATCTTTTCAAGCTTTGATTCTATGATTTTCTTTGCGAGCAGTTTCAACTTTCTCAGAAAATGGATAATTATTCTCGATCAGCATTTCCTTAGCAATTAGACCATAATATTTTGCATATTTCTTCGACCAAATGTTATCGATAATTCTTTCAGAAATAACAGTAATGCAAATCTGAACCTCTAGATCTGAAGTAAATGGTATAGGCTCACCGTGTAAATACTCGTTAACGAAAGAGTAGGGGAAGGCGGGGTAAGTTGTGACAGTTTTTGCTTTTTGTATGTTAGAATTGATATGATTAATAATCTTGTCGAAATAAGTACCTTGCCTTGAAATTTAATTCTTCTCAAATGTTTTCCACCTATATATAACTTTCTATCCTCACACTGAAAGTCATCGTGACCTTTGAAAAAAACGATGTCAAATGGCTCAACTTGCCCCATATATGGGGTAAGTTTGAGCCACCTTCTAGGGTAAGTTGAGCCACAAAAACTATGTACAAAATGTATGAGGGGAGAACCAGCATGTCAATTTTTTGTTTAAAGTATTTTCACTTGCTAATTCTCTATAAATACTAACATTCTTTAAAAGGAAAAGAGCAGTCATGTAAATTTGCTCCTTTCAGCCAGCATTTCAATCGATTTTTATGGTTTGTTTGTTTTTTAAGATACATTACCATAGGAATTACCATGGCTCAACTTGCCTCATGCTGTTTGGCTCAACTTACCCCAGTCCGAACTTAGTGCGATAATTTTGTATCCACACATTTATTATGCATCTATCATATAAAAGACTATGACAAGAATGAAGATCCATACCTGGACTAATAACGTTGTTATCATGTCTTTATTATATTTAAAGACGTGTGTGTTTATAAAGCACTTATCTATTTCACACTCTTTTTTACTTTTTTGGCTGAAATTCATATTTTTCCCTCTAAAAAACTACTTTTTTGTTTCAAAGTTGAAAACAATGTGGTGGGGTTAGGGATTATGCTATGGGTCATAAATACATGACACCACCACAGTGTCTGACTCATTCATTATTGGCCTGGGGCTGGTGGCTCAACTTGCCCCTATGCTCAACTTACCCCGCCTTCCCCTATGAATTTCATACATACTATAGAATATGGTATATCGCTCACACCCCCCCCCAAAAAAAATATTAAAGAATCACATGGTAACAATGAAATAGATTTGGGCAAATAGTACAGCGCCAACTAACATCGACAAAATAATTGAGTTTCCATATTGGGCCTAGAAACCATGGATCGAGTACTCTTTTTTTAACGTTTCGATCGAACGTTTATCGCTCACATAAAGTTTGTAATGCCAATGTAACGCAAAAGTCATATATTCACTTATCATATTTGACAATTAACATAAAATCTACATTGTACCAAACATCGTATTTATAGACTATTGTGAATCATGCGGCTGAAAATGGGGTATCCCGAATACAGGCTTCATTCAATATACTAGAAATCTGCGCATTTTATTTTTTTTATAAGAATGATCGATATTTTACATATGTTTAGTTTAATCCATAATAATTTTAGTTTCCAAATTTTGTTAAGGTGATTTGTTTTAAAACAAGTAACTTGTTTTAAAACATGTAAGAAGCCTATTATTATACCAATAACATGGAACCCATAGACATCGTCTTTGGAAATATGAAACATATCATGAGGTAGTTTAATTTTTGCACGGTTTTGCGTTTTTTTTTTAAATCTATTAGTATAACTCTATGATTTGCACACGTCAATAATCTTACCATAAGACCTTTTTTTGGTTGCTACACTAAACATGTTACTTAGCATCTTGTACAAGTTTAGTGGGCGTGTATACCTGGTTCAAGATCAATACAAAGGGTACAATTGTGATGACGTAAATACCACAAAGCGCGGATGTTCCAATCATGACGCAGTAGATTCAGTTAAAACAACCCTAGTTTAGGGAGAGGGTGGGGGCTGCATAATGCGTTATAAGTCTCTCTATATAAAGAAAAAAATCCATCAGTAGCCTCGAGAGATTTATTACTGCAGTAATCAATCTCTCGAGGCTATACTGATGATTTTTTTTTCTTTCTATATAGAGACTTATAACGCATTATGGAGCCCCCCCCCCTCAAAGTAGGGTTATTTTAACTGAATCTACTTGTAGTCATAAAATGCGTAAGATTTTTCAATATCACCGGGTCAATCTATATCCATCAAGTTGTATGCGTAACCACCTCTGTATGTTCGATGACGGACATGAACGTCACACATCGGTGCCTGATTTAACACCAGCCCGATATCTATATCCACAGTTAAAGGGGAATCCAGCCTTGGTCATAAAATGTAGTGTTGGAAAGGAGAAAAATAGATAAAACAGAATGGTGAAAGTTTGAAAGAAATTGGACCAGTAATAAGAAAGTTATGGCCACTTTAAAATTGAAATCCCTATGATTATGTAGATTTCAAATTGGCAACTGGGTAAGTAAATTATGACAAGAGGCAAGGACAACTTTCCCATAGGCCATGTACTTAATTATCAGGGATTTGTGGTTTTCTCCTAACTGCCCATTCCCCTGGGGCAGTAATCTAAATATAACCCTAGTAGTATATTGTTTTATGTCCTCATGAAAGAAAAATAAAATTTGAAGTAAAACACTTGAAAAAATTACATATTAGCCATTTTATGTATTGGAGTACATTTAATAGTAGTCCTTGCCTTACATCACTATGACATCACATATGTGGCCAATTTGCAGTCTCCATGGATCTAGGGATTACCAATATTCACAACTTTAAAAAAATCATAACTTTCTTATTATTTGTCAGATAGTGTTCAAACTTTCACCTATCAACTTGTCTGATTTTTCTTATTCCCCTAAGAACAAGTTTTTATTTGGGTTGGATTCCCCTTTAATAATCAAACCAATATTGGTTTAACACTATTTGCGTGGTGTTGCTTAAATACCAAATTGATGTTAGCCTAACACCAAAACGGTGTCGTTTCAACATCTCTGGTGTGGACCGATATAAATACCAGGCAAGTGTTAGACTAACACCGGCGTTTTAGCAGTGTAGTGATTACATCATCACAATCTCAAAAAGGGAATCCCCTTTTCGTAGACTCGCAAAGACATAATGCAGACACCATCTGCTTTTCTAGTCCTTGACAGATCATGAAGAACCATCATGACTGTTCAAAGATCCCCCTAACCGACGTATCAGTTCTGCCGTTTCTGATTATTTCTCAGAGAAGACAGAGATATAATGAAACTCAAAAAGTACAAAAACTATCACCCCCGCTATCACCAGAATGCTTTCATTCTAAGGTCTTGGTGAACGACTCCGGGAACGACTACACAAACGAGGATGCCTCTTTATGAAAGCACGGCGATCATAATTGTATTCCTCCTTGCACGAGCAGACTGTGACTCATCCTTCAGCTTTCACGGCAATATATTCGAAGACGACATCGCCTTTCCATAATGGAAGTATCAAGACAGCTAGCTTGGGTTCTCAATGGCGGCCCGATCACGCGGAACGTGAATATGGCGTGTATTCTCGATATCATGGTCACCGGAAAGTAAAAAAAAAGAGCGGAAGGAAAAGAAACATCAAACGGGTGCTGTAGCTAAAGCCATTTTAGTGTTTGTAGTCTAAAAGCCTTCCCTCGTCAGCATGGTCATATGGTCGGTGAGATACAAACACAGGGGATAGTATGGATGTATGTTATTTTCAACCTGGTAAGTTCATTGTGCAAATTAAACGTACCATAATAGCATGGAGCTATAATAGCTCCCGGGAATAGCTCCATGATAATAGTATCACGATCTAGGCCTTGCTTTACTTTACACCTTTATACCGCATCTACTGGAAAAATACAGTTGTGTCTGCAGTTAAGTTTCCAGGTCCGATCTTGTACTGTACGTTCTCTTCCTAACTTGAATAAATTGCTGTCTGTGCCATTGCTCTATAGCGTGATTAGGCTTCATTATGACGATCTACATGACAAGAAACCCACATTTTTACCATTGAGTCAATTTTACAAAGCCAGTAGCACCATTTACAGTTTGTTTTATTATGTCACAAACCATTTTTATGCCTGGAGAGCCAGCGCCAGCTGTTGCTGAAAGAAATTAATATTTTCAGATGTCTATTTTTACCTTCATTTATATATATTTCCTGAAAGGATTTGAAAAGGGGACATTTTAAGGTCTATACATGTAAATTCATGAACAGGATACATATCTTATTAAACTGCAAATGCGAGGCCGAGTTGAAGTTTTGCTTATCATGCATATGCTTATAACATGGAGCTATTAAACAGCTTCATGCTTATAATCCGAACTCCCGTACGTGTAAGCCTCATGCATGTACTGTAGGATATGTATCTCGTTGAACATGCAGTGCAAGCGTGAAGAGTAAGCATTTTTTTAATCACTATTCTTCCTCCTTGTATTCCCCCGTCACCTTATTTTTTTTTCCATGTTCTTAAAATTATCCTATGCTTAGTATTCTTCCCTCCACCTGTTCTTTATTATCCTCATCCTCCTGTTTTTCGCTGCCAATATAGTGGGCGGGACGGCCCCGGATCCACCTATGTTGCTATTTTCAGCTAACACTATTGGTGTTTGCACTACGATAACACGTAGCAGTTTATGAATATTCATTAAGGACATTCATTTTCATTTTGAATCCCATGAAGACGATGATAATGACAGTAAGTGAATTATTATAACAATGAGGGCTTCATATTGATTTGGGAATGTGATCCTCCGTAATATGTGATGCTTGTATATAGCTCTATATATTCAACCCGGTATTTAGATATACGGGATAGACATAGTTATAGTCTCCAGTCGTAGATTCCCTTTCCTTTATGATTTGAATGAAATAGATCTGTAAATGTTTTAATCAATGTGGCGTGACTGTACCGACATTCTTTAACTCATGAAAGGTAATATGCTTTTTTCAGATGGAGAACCTTTCATGAACACACATGATTGTACGAGTCATAAACAAACTATGTAAACGAGGCATGAACTTCATAGTCTGAAGGATATTCTCTCTACATAAATTATGTCAGTGTCAGAGTAGTAGTAACAGCAGACGACCACGTCAGTGTTTTATTCAAGTGAATAACAAATTATTCATGTCATAACCAAAGCAATTGAACGAGAAAAGTCATTGGCATCATGTCGGCCATATCGGATTGCTATGGCAACCTATTGTCAGCTCTTCGTCTCCATGAGCTTTCGGAGCATCTGCATCCCGATGATTACAGACGACTCGGTTTGACATTGGGTTTTCAAGAGACTCGACTGGCAAACCTCGAAAAGATGAAATGTGGAAACATTCAAGAATGTATTTATCAGGTTCTGGTTGATTGGACGAAACGTAATGGGCGTGGTGCGACGTCACATGTACTCATCCAATCACTGAAACAGATAGGCAATCAAGCTGCCGCAGATTGGCTACAGGCAGGTGAGATTTGAAACAGCATGCAATCTTATTAGATTTTATCATTTGACTTTTCATATACTTTATTCGTTTTTTGAGATCCATCTTACACAATGGGTTTCTAATGTGATAGATATGATTTCTCTCATGCATAATGTTTAATGAAAATAGGAGATCGGGAGAGGTCGGGATGATCAATTGTATTTCTACCAACAACAAGCAAAACTGCTTTGACTAATATTGATATTCATTAATTTCAAATGCAAAGGTATATGTAGAAGCAGCATGCAGTGAATTGGAATTGAAAGTCATGCGAAATCGATATATCACCATTATAATAATCATTGAATGGGGAAATCAGAAGAAAAGTATAATTGGTGAAGAGAAAAGACAAAGTGAATGAAAGAAAGCGAGGGGCAATGATAGTGATTGAGAGACGGAGGGGAATGACAAAGAACAGCAGCAAAAATCATGTAACTCATTCACTAATAATTGATATGTTTAGGAAACTGCTATGAAAAGTAATGTTTAATCTACAATGCACTCGCTATACGGTAAAGCTGTTCTATACAGAGTTGTCACCTCTAGTAAATATGTGACATAATGTGGCAATGCTTTGGAAATAGGTTTTGAAATGAATCTTGCATGCATCTTCTACTCAAGGGACTCAATTGCATTTATAAATACTTTATACTAGAAGTTCAATTCAGTATCGGTAAGGTAGTTTGGCCTAATTTAAACAAAAATGCCAATTCGATGATCTTCTACTGTATTTGAGTTAGTTGGCCTATACATAACTTCAAGATTTCATTCTACGATACAAGTCGCTATTTTCTATGGTCGTGATAGAATGTATCGTAAAGAACAAATCCCCCATACGAGGTAGGTGCAATAAAAATACCAACTTTATCAGACATATTTCATTCAAACTGTGGTATTAACACATCATGGTCAATAATATACACGTAGACGTAGACCAAACAAAGAAAAATTATCGAAAGGGTATTTTCCAATTACCTAAAAAGTTTCATAATCATGACGTGATCAAGATGAACTGGCGTAAAATGAAGGGGCGTTTTGGGGGAACGACGAATAATGACACAGAATGGTAATATATATCACCCAATAATCATTTGTAAATGTTGTGATTTATTTTGATTTGCTACAATAAAAACAGAAAAAATGTTATTTTCTGCATGCTATGTTAACATATTCTGTCTAGAAATTTTGCTTTCCAGTTTAAAATGGTTATTGTTAATCACTTGCTTCAATCGCTCGCGAAAATTTTGAAGTCCCTCCCCTGTAATACACCGTGTTTTGCCTCTCACAAAATATTTTACCCATCATGCTGCTGTCTAGACGTGTAGTAGTTTAATGATCATAAGCATGATAATCACGAAATATTGCCTGTCTTGGTAAGTTCTTAAAAGTAATTCGATTGCAATCAGTGTATGATTTGCTACGTTTTTTATCAACTTAATCAGACAAAAACAAGCGTAGTTCTATATTTAGACATTATCCAATTTCAAACATTTATAATTATTGCAAGATGCAAACTTTAAATAGGGGTTTTTATACTATAAGATCTAAAGGAGTGAAAAAAAATCGATAATTGGATGGCATTTGCTCATTTCTGCTGTTTCATAGCCAATTTTGTAACTGATGCGTGAATGGAATATTAATTTGTATTATTTCTCTCATGTTCTCTCTTAACAGAGATCGAGTCCTCTCTTTCCATTGCTCCTCAGGAAGATAGTAAGTACATTAATATGATAATAATTTGCACCGTTACTTATTACCTCTCATAGTCTCATCTTATTTGTTCTCTAATGCAACAAATTTTTGTAGAATTAATTTCTGGTGATTTTTATACAAGAGACAATAAAATCTCTCTTGCATTAAAATCATGAGGAATTCATTTTGAAAAAAAAATTATGCTTTATCATAAACAGAGAGCATCGTGATTTAGGATAGGCATTTTAAATGTGTAGAATTACGGTATTATGCAGCATTGAACATGATGTGTGCTGTAGCTTTCTAAATGCAAACTTACCCGTATTAAAAACAATCCCCGCCAAAGCCATTTAGCTAGTTTATCTGGACAGGGGGGGGGGGGGTCTACAGCGGGAGGGGGCATGCCCCTGTCAAAAGATGGTTTTCCATGTAGTGAAGAAAAGAGGAGAAACGTGAAAAACGACAAATAATGTGAAAAAAGAATGCTGTATAAAGTGTCTTGGGTTGTGCAATTATTATATATCTCTATATTGCTGTGGGGGGGGGGACACATTCAGGTTGTCTCACCTACCCCCTTATCCCATCGCCCCTGTGACCGGAGCATAGCCACTTGAAATAGGAGGGGCAGTTGCATTAGAATCGAAAAGAACAAATGTGTGTGTATGTGGGGGAGGGGGCAGGATCATACTATTTAAAAACCGATATACATGAAGGAGTATACCTCATTCTTATGCGAATGTTACGCAAATAATTAGAGTGACATTACGAATCCGCCCTGGATTTTTTGTATACACCGATTACCACCGACAATATGAAATGAGTAAAACATTTTGCTGTTCTTGAGGGCTAGCCGAAAATGCTACAAACTAAAGGCCTGATCACACCGCCCGAGCGTTGTTGGAGCGGTCGTGGAGCGGTAGGGAAAGAGGGTCGAATTTCGCTCAAAAAATTAGGGAAAAATCGAAAACAAAAACAAAAAAACAATCGAAATCGAAAATGGCGAACGGTAGCGAGCGGTGATGATTTTTTTTCTCTCCGCTCGAACAACGCTCGGGCGGTGTGACCATGCCTTAAGTAATTCTAACCAAATAATGGAAGCTTTAATGAAACAATACGCGGAATTATACTTGTACAAAATGATTCAGCGAACGTGAATTAATTATCATTTTTCTGATGCAATAGGCAATTTCCATAAACTGCTCATCACTACTTTCACAACAGTTAATCAGTGTTGTAGACAAGGCTCAAACCTCCAAGGCCAAGGCTTTAATACCCAAGGCCGAGGCCAAGGCATGGAAACCCAAGGCCAATGCCTGAAAACCTCAAGGCCAAGGCATTTCAATCCTTCAATATATGGAACAATGAGACAACAATGCTTAGGCGGCAGACATGACACACAGGACAAAATGTATAAAAGGTGTGAGCTAGCGAACTGAGCAAGCAAAAATTTTGACCCTTGTACATGTAAAACAAAAATAATTTCATGATAGATCATGTAGATTTAGACACAATATTAAAACAAATATATAGTAGTCTTTGTACATTTAATTATTATGCAATTATCATTATTACCAAGGTGATCTGAACCTGGCATGCCCATTCTCAACGTATGTCTTTCTCCACTTCCTGGGACAGGGGAGGTAGAATGTATTTTTGTTTCGGGGGTCAAAGCAAAAAATGCACTTACAATATAAGTCAAAATAAGCATTTTGGCGCAAACAGATATTTTCAAAGTGAGATTATCAACTGTGTGAAGAAGATGTGTGTTTTGTAGAAATTAAGTTCAGCAAAGCCTTTTATAAGTGATTTCTAATTGATAAGACAGATATTTTTATTTAGGCTTTAATTTTCCGCTAGAAAGCGTAGCGAGCAAGCGGTTTTGAAAAAAAATTCTGAAAATCTGAAGTTGTAAAACTTGATTTTTGGTCAATTATGGTGCTAATCACTGTTAAAAGGGCATCCTTGCGAGATGTTGCCAGCACGAATCACGAGCTCAAACTTGTGGACATTTTGTGTGATAAGAAATGAAATTTAAATAATTATTCCGAGCTGTGTTTGTAATCGTGAAAACGATGTGCATCTTACTAAAGAATTAACGCGAGCGCGAAGCGCAAGCTGAAATTTTTACTGACCAGAAAAATAAGCTGTTCTGGACTGCATTTAGTGACTCATAAATAGGATACATTACTCACCAATTAAGTGATGTGAGCGCAAAGCGCGAGCTCAAAAATTTGTGATATTCCCAACCTGAAAACTGGACATTCTAAGCATTTTTTTTTGTGTAAATGGAATGAGAACCTTACTTAACAATCATTTATGCGAGCGAGATAAAAATTTTTTGTAATTTTGGAACCTAAAATGTCTTATTTTTAATACTATAAAAAAGATTTCTTTTTCAAAAGGGGCATATTCAATTTGGAAAAAGGATTTTGTTTATTTTGGAAAATAGGCATATTTTCCTACAGAAAATTTTATTTTTGGAAGGGGGGGGGGCAAGAGAGCACAAAGCGTAAGTTGAAATTTTCAAATGCTGACCTGAAAATTAGTCATTTTAGGACTCATGTCAGTTTTCATGGTTTTACTGCTTACAAACACTTTTGAATTTCAATTCTCATTTCTTGTATCTTCTCCAATTATTTTACCTAAAAAACGGGAATAAAGAATACTAACAAATTAAAGTTATATTCAAAAGGATATAAAATAAAAGGGGCGCACTCCATACCATTGGTTGGGGGAGGGTAAATCGTAATTATTTCTTGACACAATAAAGTAGAGTTCTCTATTATTAAACCACACTGACACAAAAAAAAATATTTTGTTTATTTCCTTGAAACTGTACTGAAATGAAATTCACTGTCGAACCATGATGTTTTAAAATAAGTAATCCTTTTTTTTTACTTTGTTTTGTCAATCTGAGACACTAGACCCAAAACAAAATATAAACAATTGAATTAAATGTACTGCCTCTCAACATTTTAACCGATTTTGCAGTATATTTTGCCTAACCAGCCTCCCCCGTCTCCTTTCTATCTTCCCATTCCTTTTTCTCGGCTGTTTAATAAATATCAGACCCCTCCCCCAGAAAAAAAAGAGAGAGAGACAAGAAGTTCCATCACCAAAAATAAACTTATGATAGGAAAGGATTTAAATGTGATATCATTTTCTTATATTGTCACAATATATCACAAAATTAGCTTTTCTAATAGTAAAAGGGTGAAAAATTGTGCTCACTTGCTCGCTTCAATCGCTTTCATCTTTTTGGGGGCAGAAATTTTGTTAAGTATGCCATGCTTGGCCCCTCAAAATTTTTGGCTCATCATACCATTGACATAGCCCATTGTGAAATGACAAAATTGAAGATTGTGTTTAAGTTTACCGAATCTTTTCAGAATATCATTAAAACTGAAAACATTCTTGTTGGTCATAGAAAATAATACAAGAAAAACCCTAATTGAATAGAAATCAACCCCTTGTTATCATTCTTTAGAGTAAGCTATTTTTAAAGTATGAAAATTGTTGTCAAAATTGCAGTCAGATCTGTCAGAATTATTCCTGTCATAAAATCACTATAATTCTTATAATCATTATTATCATTATTATTGATATTGTCATTATCATCATTAGTCATGATTATAACATATTACCAATAAATGATGTTAATTTTCATCACTTCTCTTTGTTACATAATTAGGTGGTGATAATTCTTGATCATGGTGATAATTGCAATTAATGACACTGCTAAGTACACTTACTACTGCTGACTGGTAGTATTTAGTGTCATTGGATATACAGAACAATTGAAACATTTATAATTACTTAAATAAAAACAAATGAAAGTACAAAATGCCTTGAAAAAGCCTTGAAAATGCCTTGAAATTTCAAGGCTCAAAATCCTCAAGGCCAAGGCCAAGGCTTGAATGTTCAAGGCCAAGGCTTTGAAAAAGTAGGCCTTAAGGCACCTTAAGGCCAAGGCCGAGCATCAATACAACACTAATGTGAATATTTTACTACCCACGTGCAGACCATGGTGTGCACATTATAGTCTTATCCTGAATGATGGTAACATAATTCTTACAAGTGCGATAATAAGACCTGGGGCCGTTTCGTAAAGCTGTTCTTAAGTTGAGAGCGACCTTACGAATGACTGGTGATCACTTCCTAGCGCTAAACCATCGCCAATGAACATTTTGGTATATACCATTTACCACAAGAAATTATCCCCAGTCGTTCTTAAAATCGCTCTTAACTTACGAACAGCTTTATGAAACACCCACCGGATGATTGTTGAAAAAAATACGATTGTTTTGAAATACAAGGACTTTTTTTCTTTAGTTGACTACATATGCAGACGAGGAAATGTACCTTCTTTACCCGACTGCCTAACTGAAAGATCTGCTGAAATCGCTGATGTCACCAAGAAGCTCCGCAAGCTTTCCACATCGACATCGCCGTCATCCACATCAGCCACCCGTTGGCTAGTTGTCCATGGACTTGGAGGGATGGGTAAATCAGTCCTCATCAACCAGGCAATCAGAAATGAACAGCTCGTCAAAGGCAAGGCAGAATAATAAGGCCCAACTGACATGGAATTTCTTTACCTTGAAACTTGTTGAAATCCATGAGCAATCGACAGTGTATTTTAGAATAAATAAACGGAATAATAATGAATTAGTAAGTTTGTATATATGATGTATGTGGTATATAAGAGATCGCTTCGCGAGTATATTAAGGAATCATCATTTACATTGTCAGAATTATTATGATTACCACTTTAGTCATCACTTCCATCAACTCCCTCATCATTAGCATGTTCTATTTTTTTTATGTTGTAATGGTACAGAATGCTTCCCTGATGGTGTTTTCTGGTTACCAATCGGAGCCGCAGTTCGTGGTACAGCATGTATTGCAGAGAGACTAGAGACCCTATGCCGGACTTTAGATGTCAAACTCCTCATGGCACCATCTCTTCCTAAAACAAAGGATCAATGGAAGAACCTGCTAAGCTCACTCATCGCACAATCATATCCGAGGTAAAACGGGTTCCCCAGTGGCTTCGTCTTGGAACATGCCACATGGATTATTCGTAGCCGGTGTATATGCTTTTGTATTTTTCTTTGTGTAGCTTCTGTTCCTTTCGTTTATGAGTAAGTCCAAGGTGGTGGTTTGAGTTCCAAGGGCTCTGCAACCTGTTGAGTGCATTCTCTCCTCCTCGTTTCAGGTGCCTTCTGGTTCTCGACGACGTGTGGGATCAAGGTGTAATCAGTGCGTTTGGAGTTTGTTCCACGGTAATCGTCACAACTCGAGACAAGGGTCTTCACTCATGTGCTTTAGGTAAGAGTTGTAAAAATGATGTTTGTTTTGATTTAAAGAGTTCTAAAAAAAGTTTCCAGAAAACCACCCCAGCTGCAACCAAATCCTTTGATAGCTAGGCTCAACTGCTTCCGCAGCATTCTATGTATTATTGTTAGCAACTGCATTTCCTCTCTTTTACATACTTGTAGAATTACATAAGCTTAATAGTAAAAACTTTCAGTTAAAAGTTTCACAGACAAATAACTATAAATTAATGAATTGTCTTGGCTTCCAGGTCACAAGGAAGAAATCGTTCTTTCCGAAGGTTTCTCCGAATCACAATCAGCGCAGGCCCTGTCGGAATGGACGAAAATTCCGCCTAGTGATCTTCCTCCACAATCAGCTCGCATCCACGAGCTCAGCCATGGATCCCCACTAGTCGTGTCTATCATCGGCAGTCTTCTCCGAGAGCATGGACATCGATGGGAATACTACGTGACGCAGCTTGAAGAGAGAAATCTGAAGAAGTTTTCCACGGCTCGAGATGCGATCCACTTGAGTGTCGAGGAGCTGCCATCTCGCGAAGAAGTCATGAGGCTTTTTTCTTGGCTTGCCGTTTTTGACCAAGGAACGAGATTATCATCTAAGGTGACTTGAAAAATATGATTAATATTAATCACCCCAAAAATATTCTGGTTATATTTTTTATTCGTGATTTCGTTAATTAACAGAAGATTAACATTCGTAAAATGTAACGATAATTTCATGTTGAATTTGCAACGAACCTGATAAAACTCTTTTTATCTGAGCGCAAAGCTTGAATAATCGCAATTAATAAATATGGAATGCACTAATGTGGTCATTCCTTGTTTACATATGTTTCTGTGCCACATTTTGTTTCTCTCAACATAATTAATTGACGGTTCACTGTTTTATTTTAAAATTCCACAGATACTTAGCATGCTGGAGGGATGTTCAACTGAAGAAATCGAAGACCGTATGAAGATACTAACACAACGTCATCTTGCCATTTCTGGTTGTGACCCAGATGACAAAGATCAAATATTCTGGGTTCATGATCTGGTGTATGATTATCTAATGTCAGAGAAAGTAGCAAATGACAAGGTAAAAAAAAATTATGGAAGTCACGATTACAAGTGAATAGCCTATGTTGTAATCTTAAAATGAATCCGTTTTTTTAGTCTGGAAATAAAAGTCAAAGCATTCTTGGCAATTTTCAGGAGTCATTTTACATCGTCATCGCTTGAATTTCCAGGTAATCAGTAGCATCTCATTGTAATTACATCATGAATCGTATAACAATGACCTGTCATTACTTGCCAGTCTTTACTTTGAACCATCTATCGTTTGGCAGATGGATATAATGGACCACAAAATGTCAATTATATATAAACAGATAAAGTAAACCGAATCACGTTTAAAATACTCATGAATGCGTCTTAATATCTTAAAAGGACACCGTAGCGTGTAATGAATTCAGATCATTGATGGTTTTCAATCGGTTCCGGACCTGTAGGAGAGATATGATCCAGACCAGTCTATGTTTACCCCACGCCTCCGAGATACACAGGAGAGCAAAGATGGCAAGTGGAGCCAGAGCGTCGAAAAATGGATTTTATGTAGCAGAAGTGTAAGTCAGTTATTGCTCGACCATCGATATGTATTAAAATTCTCATTACATTCCATGTGCGCCCATTTCATGAAATTACTAGATTGCAGTAAAATGACCATTGAAACATTTTTGGCTTCAAAATCAATTTGCATAATAGTTTCACAACATATAGTTTTTGAGCTTGTACGAACCATTTTGTATTCCCAGGCGCCGCTATTTCGGTTTAAAAATATATGTCGTGAAAATGTTGTGAAACCTCGTGTTTATTCTTTCGCTTTTTTGTTGTTTATATATTGCATTAGACATTGAGATTGTGGATGTACTAAATAGAAAGAAGTCAACATGCTTAGTGTGACTACACGTGTTAACACTGTGTAACATTGTGATTTTACAGTATAGGTCAGCGGGACCTTGTAGGCCATATGTAAAATCACATTTTAACGTAGTATTGAAAAATATTAACGAGGATTTTGGGTAGAAATATAATAAACATCTCCAATCAAGAAAACATAATGTTCTATACAGTAGGGGAGGGCGGGGCGAATCCGCCCTCTTTCTTTCATGCTCTTTTAGAATCGTCATTTCTTTAGCAAGAATTGAATTGAATTGAACTGGTTTATTAAAAAACAAAACATGCAGCCCCAAGGCTGATACTGCTTGCTTTACAAGTAACAAAATCAGCATGTCATACAGAAACTGAATCATAATATAATACAGCACAATTAAATGACACATTACTTAAAAAGTTACAAAATTAAGAATTTAGTTGTTGTGTTAAGGAGAAGGAAGGAGAATAGGGGACAGAAAAGAAAAGAATATAGAAAAGAGAAGTATGGGAAAGATAAGAATAAGCAGCATTCATTGAAGGTCGTGCTTTAGGGTCTATACAGGTCTAGGTAATATCTACCTAATGCCTTATTTTCGTATTTTCGGCGAGGACATGCATACGGTTTTGGCAAAAATGGGCTGTAAAGAACCCGCCTCACCCTACAGGGCAAGTTCGCCGGTTAAGCGGGGCGAGTTCGCCCATATAGGGAAAACAGTGATATACGAAACAAAATGATGTGTTCAAGACACCAAACATAATTTTCGTATTGGAAAAACAACGACTTCTAGTTCAATAATCTGTGAAAAGTTATCATGATTCAAAACATATACCGAAATACTTGCATGTCATGTCATGTTTATAAGGATTTTTTGTAGGCCTATGGGTCTATTACGAAGATAAAAGTGGGGTGGACCTGCCCCGAACTAGTCCCCGGGCAGCCATTTTCTTTTCTCTTGTTTTTCGCAAAATCTACAACATATTTTGCAGCATCAAAAGCATATTTCAGTGAAGCAAATAGGCTTTCTAACAAAAAAAATGCATTCACGAGTGTCAATAAAAAGTACAAGAAATATGAAAATTATTTTTTTTCCAAAATGGCTTCGAAATGGACGAGTCGCTGTAATTTCCTGGAATTCCGGGAAGATGACCACTCGCCAAGGTATGTTGCTACATTTGGAAAGGTTAACACTACAACATCAACAAAAGCTTCATCCAGTCACATCAAAGTGGAAAATCACGTGATGGGCGGACTTGCCCCGGGGGCGGATTAGCCCCGCATGCTGATTTTCACCTTTTTTCAGTTAAAATGTTCAATACCGTTAGCTTGTCAAAACCTGTATTCACCACTAACGTAGGTCCGGATGTTTGGAATGAATGGTTTTATTAATAAAACACTCTTCCATTTTGTATGAAAGCTCCCCTCCCCCAAAAAAAAAATATATATATATACTGTAAGACTTGATATCGTAACGTTACTGTCAAAATCGGACTGATAATAAATGCGGTGAATAGGTCTATATGTTTATCAATTACATTTATTAGTCATTTTCCTCAATATTACTAAATAAATCTCTTCCTCAGAATTGACAAACGTCCTTTGTTATCAAGTGTGACACACAGTCCTGCTGGTAAATATGCCACGTGTGCAAAACTACTACCCAATGGCAAAGAAATACTTACTGCTGGTTATGGCGGACAAGTTCAGGTAAATTTTAATAGTATATTTTTTTTCTTAAAGCATTCATAGGACACATGGTATTGGCAGTTCTGTAAGGTCACTAATTTCAATATTACCAGCATTCAATGAATATCCTCCTACTGATTGCCAAATGACCGATAAGTCCATTAAGGCATTCCTATTCTATAAAGAGTTCACTTTCATGATAAAGTTCGACAAGGTTACTAGAAAGAAGAGATATTAAGTCAATCTATTTTACATTTTATTAACAATTGCATTGTTCTTCAATATGCCTCGATGTCTTTATATATATATAAAAAAAAAACGGTTGAACGAAAGTTTTCTTGACTAACACAATGAACCTATATTGGTGATCTTATTGGTGATGGGTGCATCTTGGTCTAGTGGGCCTGACTCTCGCCTTTCAAACCGAGGGTCGTTGGTTCGAATCCTAGCCACGGCGTTTTTCCTTCGGCGAGCACACTGTGCTGCACTCGACCCAGGGGTAGTGAATGGGTACCCGGTAGGAAAAAATTCCTCGAATGTTCGAGCGTCTGATCAAGGTAGCCGTGCAAAAGCCGGGGTAATGAATAACAGTATTGCCATATATGTTTAGTAGTGCCCGCTGGGAGAACAGTTTTCGGAACTGAAGTGGTTACCCTGGGTAAAATATGACGTTATTATTATTATTATTATCTTAAAACACCGTGATTTCCTTGTGTGGTAGGAACATGCTCTATGCCTATGTAGGAAAATATTTTTATCATCATCAACGTCTACACTGGCAGAATCAGGGCCAAGAATCAACAACATGATTAAAATCGCTTCGCTAATGTATTTTTTAATGAATATTCATGTATGTCAATGACTGTTTCATTATTCGTCATTCCATTTTTACATAGATTGTTGATATGATTGAGGGAAAGACAAGGGTGTTAATTCAAGGGCATGCCGACAACGTGTCGGATATGAGTATTAGTTCAGACGGTTCTCTCCTGGCGATCTGTTCTCCTACCAAAGGTGTTTGCATCTGGGACTTAAGCCGTACAGACTGTCTTCTACCACATATTAAGAGCATCACTTGCGACGAATCGGATCTGATAAGGTGCAGCTTTGTCAAATGCGATGGCGAATCTCTGTTAGTGACTGGAGATACATCAGGCTTTCTAAAGGTGAATAATTTCATATCTGTTATCTTTAGCACATGCAAAGTATATAAAAATCTACTTATCAGCAGCTATGCTGAATCTGGTATAAATTAAAGTGCTTTATAAATGTTGCCCATTAGTAGTATATTGATAGTAACAACTAGCATCTTTAAAAAAATCTATACCATGTATACGATGAATCAGTGCCGCAGCCATGGGAAGCTGAAGAAAATGTTGTTTTGTGTAGTCTTAAGGCGATGCTTTGCCGGATCATGGGCCCGTTTCATAAAGAGTTACATCTGTTGTAACTATAATGCCATTATGGCAACTACCATGGCAACCTTGATATTGATTGGCTGCTGAGCCCTGTTGCCATGGTAGTTGCCATAATGGCAAAGTTAAAACAGTTGTAACTCTTTATGAAATGGGCCCAGAAATAGCGCGCTAATTTGAAAACTCGTGCTGGTGCAAATGTCTACCCCTTACCAATAACGAATATCAGCGAGCTGATTGAGATAGATGATGAATTTCGATGAATAACTCGCCAAGGACATCCGTAATGTATAATGTAATATATAATACTATGTCTCGACGTTCACGGCAAGAGAGTTGGAAATAATGTATAAAAAACTGTCTCAAATTTTACAGTAAACCGGTTAAATGTAAAAGTGGAAAGTCGCGTAGTAAGTTGGTAAATTTTATTCATTTCGTTGTGATGGTAAAATTTTGAAAACCCGCTGCGCGACTTTCCTCTGTAACATTTATGGTTTAGCGTAAAATAATGGGGCTTTCATAATCTTGGCCGTTTAATTAGGTGTTTCGTAAATTTCATTATCAGCTTGAGCTACAAATTTTTTTAATTTATTGTAAAACCTAAATATATAACAACATCCAAAATGTGTAAAAATAGTAAAATCCAATTATCTATCGTTCCAATACGTCATTCTTTTATGTAGGTGTGGGATTCTACGTTCAACTTACAGTACTCGATCCAAGCTAAGAGTCCAGAGGAGGACCTGCTTCTTGATTTAGCGATCTTAGCGTGCAGTACGTGTGGAAAGAAAGGATTGGTAGCAGCATGCACCAAGTCTGACAATACTGTCAGGGTATGTCACAGAAGTGTTTCCCCCTATCGATAAGTGCAAAATCTAACACAAATTGTCTAGCAGGTCCCAAGAAACCATATATATATAAATAAGATTCGAATGTAAAGCTAAATCTTGATTGTTTATACAATCTGGGCCCTGTTGCATAAAAGTTACCATTATGGTAACTTCGCCATCCAATAGTTACTTGCATTGAATCGTTGATTCTGATTGGCTGTTGATCAGCGTTACCATAGTAGTTACCACTGGTTGGCAAAGTTACCATAATAGTAACTTTTATGCGACGGGGCCCTGAGTAGATTATGGGTGGTGTCGAAAGTATTGCTATGAACTCACCAAGTGAGCTCAAGTTGTATTGTATAAACCTGTGTGATACGAGAGTTAGTCATACAAAGAATATAATGATTGATTTCGAAGGGACGACTATTAGTGATAAATAATGGGGCAAAAAGAAGAATTGGCGTTGCCCCTTGATACACACTTCGAACAGAACTTGTGTTTAGAGGATAATAATATCCCCTCATTACTATTCGAAATATGATTTCACTGCAGTAGAGCTGTTTATAATGTGTCATTACAAAAGTTTATTGTTTAATGTCCCTTTTATTGATTTGTATGGGGAAGCAACTGGAGAGTTGCTCATTATGCCACAGTAATTTTTTCCTAATTTCGTGCAGGTATTTGAACTTCAAACCGGAAGTCAAAAAGTGGCGCTAGTCCACGATGCCAGTGTACGCGACTGTTCGTTTCTTAGCAACGGTCTTATCGTCACCCTTACCTGGTGCGTGCTTGGTGTCTATAACACGAGAGGGGGAAAGCTGTCTCGTTGGACCGATAGAAATGGTGGGGACAATGTGAATTTCTGCAAACTTTCTTGTTCTCAGGGTAAAGACGGCCACTTCATCGCTGTGCAAGGATTTACAGGGTTTATAACAGTATGTATCATAATTCCATAATTGCGATATATTAAAAGAGTATGTCGACAGAACAAGCATTACTAACAAAGATGTGTTACTAAAAATCTCCAATCAGTTTTAAAATTATTCTTGTCTAGATGGAAATTACAAGTGATTGTATATTTGTTGTATCTCTCACTGGACCTATGTATGTTTTTTTTTGTGTTCCATGAACAGTTTGGACATGGCGAGCCACCTTAGCTTTAGTTGATCTCCATTTCTGGTGTATACCTCTCTGGATGAAAGCAGATGTCGATACTTATGAGGAAGATAATCATAAATGTTAATACTTTACTGTTGGGAAAAAGAATTATCGACTTTTAATTTGCTAAATGTTTGCAGCGTTTACAGTGAAAAGGAGAACATGTATTGTCAAGAGAATTGCGACCTGCAGGGTTCATGCATGTTCTCTCCCTTACTCTTCAAATATCCGACACAAAGAGTTTATTTTGAGTTGTTTCTTTTTATTTGTGTTTTGGTAAGGTACTTCATCTAGGGAATCTTTTTCCAGTTACTAAACGGTTAACAGAATACTATCGATTGAATGTGGGAGGGATTTATCGTGACATCGTCAATATGTGGATGGAGTGTATCGATGATGGTAACGGCGCGTGTGGCAACTACCTAGTGACCAATCAGAGTTGCGGACTCATTTTGGTAATGTATTTAAAGACTGATTTTTTTTTCAAATTATAAATGGTGCATTTCAATATTTCAGAATTCAAATTACTTTCAAAACATTTCTCATTCAGAACGTTAGCGTAGATTCCTAAAGCCTATCAGCTGTATTTCTAAACGTTAAAATGATTGTAAAAAATATTTGGAAGTTTATCAAATCGGCAAAGCTGAAATGGAAATTTCAAGCTTTATATACTATTAGGTTCGGTGAATATTAACCCAATTGTTCGTGGCTTTCTACAGACCGATGGACCTATGAATTTAATCAAGAAAATTGTTTTTTGTTTAGGTGTGGAAGATAAAACAGGATTCCAGGCCTCAGATTGAGGGAAGTACCTTTGGGGTTTCGTTTAAAACTGATGGTAGTATTCGTGCTCTAATCGGGAAGAAACCAGGGAATCCCCGAAAGTGTATGGTAAGTTGAATGAACTCCAATATCCTCTGAATAATTATGGTGACGTTGTTTTCGGTGTTATGTGTTTGGTCGTTTTTTGTCAGTGTTTTGTTGTTACCTCATCTTAAAAACACGTATCAGTAATAAATAATATTCAAATACAAATAGTTATAGCCTTGTTCAGATCAACATTTTCTGTAAATCTGTTATGAATGTCAGTTCCGATAATAAGCAATTAAAGAATCAGGGTGCTTTTAACATTGACCTGTTACAATTAAATATGTTCATGTTGTAAAAATGTTGCGTGACCACGCTCTAAACTTAATTTCTTTTGTTCTGCATTGAACATGTAGGTTTTTCGAATCACCCTGTAATTCCTATTGTGTGTTTCATTGACTTGTTTATGTCCTTTTCACATATTTTGTTTGCGTCGGATCGCAGTGTTTTATGAATTGTTCGTAAATCATGTATGTATCTATCATGGCTATAGATGCTGCAATGCTGCGGACGAAATACCATTGCTAAGAAATCAAAAACAATCTACAAGACTAGGAAGTTTGAAACAATCGAAAAGATCGAGATTGGCCACGATAATCTACATGGCATCATATCGTATACCAGTAATCGCGTCAAGGTAAGGTCAAAAGTCTTATTACTTATTATTGTGCAATTGAAGAGTGAAGTCTTCGAATGATGTCGAAAAAGGGAGAATATAACCTCTCCAAATATGTAGATTAATTAGATTACAGTCTGCCATTGCAGTAGTTATTCGTATATTGTTCTCGTAGTTTTGGGATAGGGATAGCTCCTCGGATATGACTTATAGCTGTTAGGTCCTCTTGATGCTTCCTTTTTAAACATAGCATGCTTTTTACATGTAGCGTCCCACCACTGGCGGACAGGGCAGAATATATTTTACATATATTTTCAGGTCCTTGCTTTACTTGTTATGTGCCAGAGAACAATTATAATTTCATGCGTTTCAGACATTACAAACTGTCCCATTTTTTATCCGTAATATTTTCAATTTACAGCAAATGCCAATATTTTTTCATTTCTTATAAACCTTTGTAAATTTTCAGTTTGGGAGTGCTGATAGTCGCGAAATTAATGAGATTCAAAGACTTTTTTGGTTGGTGACTTTCTTTTTCACTTGCAAGAAAACGGACGCTGCTTTAAAGGAAACTGTGCGTACGTGAATATTTACATAAAATGTATACAAATACTACTGATTGGTATAAAGTAAAGAACTTGATGACTTGATTTAATCTTAAAAGCGCATCTGTTTTTATGTTTTTAGGTATCGCCATTACCACGCTGCCTCACCAGGCAATCCAAAAGAAAAGAAGAGTCGGAGATAACAAAAGAGTTCAATATCATCCCATCTCAAGACAGGGTTGTTATGGCGAAATTCCTTGATTCTCACCATATCATCACGGTCTCCAGTGGGACTCAAATTGTTATTGAAGTAAGAATATGTGAAACTTCTCGGAACGTTATATGTGTATATAACTACTAAATGACTTCCACTTTAGAAAAGACAGCCTTAGTGATTGGGCCGAGTGTGATTTGGAGTACTTAATTTTTGAAATTAGACTCTTATTTTTCACTATTTTGGTTACAGAAGATATAAAATGCTTTGATACTGGAATTATGTATTCGTATTCACATATTGGCTTTTCAGTTCTCCCTTTTTTTAGTATGAAATTATGTTACTGTGTGTTTTACAAAACATGTCAGCACTCTTAACTTTGACCTCTAAGCAGAAGATCATTAATAAATTACTGCCCTCTTTTTTGTCTCTTTCGCTGGGTGGGGGGGGGGGGTGAGGAATGAAAGTATAGCAAAGGCATTCGTAATTATTAATAATCGCATTTGCTTTCTATCCTAACCAGTGCTGGTCGAGAGGTGGAAGTTTAACAGGAAGCCGTCATATTGATTTCCAACAAGCATCATCAGCTGACTTATCACATGACCGTCGTAAACTTGCTGTAGGGTGCACCAATGGCACTGTGATAGTCTTGAAAGTGAGTTCACTGGTCGTTCATCAATCATTTTCTGATGTATTTACTTTCAAACCTGGGGCGGATCCAGGATTTTACCTAAAAAAATGTCTTCAATTTCCAAAGAGGGGGCATACCTCTGCATGTGTTTATGGCATTTTTACATTACAATTTTCTTTCCCCCCCCCCCCCCTGGATCCGCACATGTTTTCAAACAGACACATTGTGAAATTACACCTCCTTTATCTTGCAAATTATTCCTTTTTAAAGTTAATTATAGGTAAATCGGTTGGGAAATTCATGCGAGCTAAATGATTCTTATACCCCAAGGTTGCCACTTTAGATCTTATGAACTGTTTTCCCAACGGGCCCTGCATTAGATAACATTTTTATTACCCATCTCCGTTCTTAAACGATTAGCTCCTGCCAAGAAGGCAGGAATTCCAATTTCTTTTAAGCGTTTGGCATGACTCCGTTTGGGATCGAACCCACGACGTCCCGCTAATGAGGAGGGCGCTATACCAATGAGCGACCGTGTCTAGTAAGTATTTTCGAGAAAAAAAATAATTATAACACCAAAACTGATCTGTATGAATTTCGTTTGAATTACTTAGACATTGTAAAATTTTCAATGGCGATTATTAATGACTTTTAACCTCCAGAAGGCTACTTTTGAATCCAAATGAATGTATTAGATAATGGTATGATAGCTTCCAAGTGTAATATGTACATGTAGATTTAAAGATTCAGGCCTGTATTTTGAAGTCAGGTTTAACTAAGACCACGGTCGAACTCTGTGCTAAAATTACGGGGAGCAAAATATTTTTAAAAAAAATCTGTTTATATTGCATATTTCTTATATTTATTATTTGTTCGCTATTGCTTTCATAATGAAGAAAACATTTCTAAATACTTCAGTTATCATTCCCAGACAATTATGAACAATTTGAGTGTCAAAATAGTTAATAAATTGGATGTGCAATGTTATAGGGATTTGTGCCCCAGTTGGCTCTCCATAGTTAAACCACAACTTTAAACCAGGGTTTAATTTAAACCCGAGTTCAGAATACGGGCCTTAGATTTTTGTTTAAGAAACTTTTCAAATTCATATTGTGTTTTTATGCTTACATTAAATTAATGAATTGAAATGAGGTTACAGTGTCGAGGTTTCCTTTTTAACTATTCAATGTCAATAAATATGATAGTAAAATTCAAGTTGTAAAACGACCAACTGATGTTGGATTATTGAAATTGTCATAATTACACCAGTATTATATTGTATATGTCTTGTTTTCCCCCATATAGCTAAATGGTTGCAAAATCGATGACTGTGATATATCGATGCTCTTTTTGGATGGCTACATGATCATGATGATAACTGAATGTGTCTTTTCACCGAATAATGAGCTTCTAGCAGTTTCAGGAAACAGACACGTTGTGGTAATTAATAGTCTTAGAGTTTTTTTGTAATGATTTTGTGGGGGTAAAATCCATTACCTTTTAATGACTAAAGGCCCGGTCCCACTGGCAGACGGACACAAAACGTATTCATAACGGATACAGCAGACAAGCAAAATTTCGGAGTGGCTCTATCAGTTTTCATCCGCTCCAGACAATGGACAAAATGGGCGAACAACAACGAAATCACAGTGGATGGATGCTTGATGGATATAGAGCGTATGAAACACATATATAGGCAAAGACTACACAACGGATACATAATGTTTTCCAACGGATGGCAAGATTCTTTTCCGTCTTACATCCTCTCTGCATCCATGAGAGCAGGAACCAAGCCCTAAGGCTGATTTATTTCTCGTTATGCTATAGTTTTAAGGTCAACTCTTTCTTCAGCCATGGCCCACTATTTGGCTTTTATAAAACTGTGTCCCAATACAGTGTACATTAATCATTAACCGTTTTCATGTTTGTATTATATAATCCCCCCGATATTATTTTAATTGAATTTTATACATAATTTATTTTATTTTAAAGCGCTCTTTTTTATTCATCTGGATGAAATTTAAAGGAACAACAATGATAATGTTATTTTTTGTAAACGATTCGTTTCATGCACTGATTTTCAATGGTATGAAGTATCACAAGTCATGTAGGCGACTGCGATAATATTGGCATGTGATTCAAATTGGGCATTTTTACGTTTATTATAATATGAATGGCATTATGATTGATAATTTTCAAAATTTGTAAGATGTCAAGACGTTTGTGAAATGTTAATTCATGAAGTGAATCATTGCTTCTGATTGGCTGAGACAAAGTTTGTGGTAGAAATTAACTGTCAAACAATGTAACGGATCACCATGTATTTTCTCTTTCTTTAAGGTATTTGATATAGAATGCCGAACCCAGATAGCCAAGTACAATCATAAAACAACGGTTTCAAGTCTCAGGTTCACACCAGATAGTGACATGTTGTTTCTCGTTGTCGGTGGGTCAATAATGGTATGTTTTCATCGTCTTTCCTATTTTGTACTTTCTTCGTAACATAAATTGGTGTTAAATTTTTGCATTGCATTACTAAACTTAAAACGAGTAAAAGAAGAGGAACAATTTAAATAAAATTTTCATCAAAATCGGTTATGAAATAAGCAAGTTATGGACGTTTAAAAAGTATTGTACTTTTTATGGGGATTCTCAAATTGGCGAACGCGTGCTTCAAAATGGCTGATTTTGTGGACAACTCTCGTTTTTGTTTTGTACACAATTTTTCAGATATTCCTTATTATCTTTCAAATTGCATCTTGCCTCTTTCTGAGCACAACATATGTCATGGGAAAATATAATTCACACCATATATGTCACGATCAGGAGGAGATAATGTGAAATATGTAAAATAAAGGGGAAAATCTGACCATTAAATTGTTCCTCTCATTTTACTCTTTCCAATAAATTGCTTCTCTTCTTGGGTGCAATAATATTATTGAATAGAAATCATCGGCGGATCCAGGGGGGGGGGGTCGCAGGGTGCGCGCGCACCCCCTAATATTTGAGCGGCGCCGAAAAAAAGAAAAAAAAGAAAAAGCGCCGCTTTAAAAAATAAAAATAAAGGAAAGAAAAGAAAAGAAAAGGCGCCGCTTAAAAAAAATTATACACTGATATAACATTAGCAACAGTAAAGGAAAGACTATCCCCAGCAAAGCGTAATCATTTCATCTTCCTTATCTTTTCTTTTAACTACCCTTTTCCCAACAACTTCGCCGGTAGCAGTGCGCTGCCTGCATATAGCTGGCGCCAATCAAGAATAATCAGTGCCACCTTAATCTAAATCAGCGCCGGACAAGAACAATCGGCGCCATCTGGTTATAAATCGGCGCCGGTAAAGAAAAATCGGCGCTGCTTGAGTTCTTAACCGGCGCCGATCAAGGATAATCAGCGCAACCTATTATCTAAATCGGCGCCGGAAAGAATAATCGGCGCCATCTGGTTATAAATCGGCGCCGGTAAAGAAAAATCGGCGCTGCCTGAGTTCTTAACCGGCGCCGATCAAGGATAATCAGCGCCACCTATTAACTTAATTTGGCGCCGGAAAGAATAATCGGCGCCATCTGGTTATAAATCGGCGCCGGTAAAGAAAAATCGGCGCTGCCGGAGTTCTTAACCAGCGCCGATCAAGTATCCTCCTCATGAGTTACTACAAACAGTCCTAAACAGGCACCTTTTTCCTGTTTTCAGGTCAGTATACTTAAAAAAAATTTCAGCTCGCGCTTCGCGCTCGCATTAATTTGTCGGTGAGATATGTGTCACTATCTCATGAGTCATATATATATATGTATATATATATATATATATATATGCATGTGTGTGTGTGTGTGCGTGTTTTGACAGGGTCAGGCTTTACTCCTTTTTCAACATTTTCTTTTATGGCGCCGGTGAAGTGCAAAAATATGTGCGCCGCTCGGCAGTGCGCCCCACCTTTCGCCAAAAGCTGGATCCGCCTATGGAAATTATTCAATTCAAATCAACTCAATTGTTTGTTTCATTTCCATTCAAACATATTAATACAAAGTACTATACATCGGGTACAAATTTTACAGATGAACATTCTTACTTCGTTAAAAAAAGTATATAATTGAGCATAAATGGAAGTGAAACATCTGGAGAGACACATGCACATGACATTACCTTTTTCATGAAGAGCCTTTCTATCAGGACTTTTGTCTGTAGCCACTGTTGGGCATATGGAATAGACATCGAATATCTTTGATGCCATCTTGATGATATTAGTTTTCAAATTCAGCAATTATTGTGTTAAATTTGTAAATTGTATTCCTGAAATCAAATATTGTAAGACTCTTTTAAAACACTTTTTTTTATTCCTGGGGGCAAATATATTTGAACTTGTGTGTCAAACCATATATTAGTTTAATGTACACGAGCGAATGCAGTCGCTGTTCTCGAGAACCTTGTGTATTTTCGGTTGTAATGATGTAAAATTCGAGCAGATGATGATAATATATAAATTTAGTTCATAATTGCGAAAGTTTCCTCAAAATAAATGTTTCATGTGATTGGAAAGGCAGAAGGATTGTATTACAAGAAACTGAAAAAAGGTGCATGTAGTGGATTGAACTATACCCACACTGCTTTCAGGAGAAAAAAAAACATATCAAGTGAAGAGAAAGGTTGATACTCTTCAACGTTGTTGATTGGCGAATAAGGTGTACTGTGATATTTGAGTGACTAAAATATGCAGTCTTGATGTTGGATGGTTCAACTCAGGAAATAAAAAATAAAGTAGATTAAATGAATAACAGTTCTAATCTTACAATTATTCTTATTCAGTTGTTCGAGTCTAGAACCTTGTGCAGGCGAGGTATACATACGACCTATGCGAATGTTACTGACTATAATTTCTCGTCTGATGGAACCATGCTTGTCACTGCTGGAGCAGTTAAATACTTTGTGAGTATACCACACTAAAACCCTTTACCATTCGGGGTATGTTGTAGAAAGGGAACAGTTTCACGTTCGCTCCTGGTGAATTCATTTGATTTGGTCGATTTAGTAGTGGAGTAAAGGTTGTTACTCAATCAAGCTGCAACTTATATCAACGTCTCCAAACACTGGACATGCTAGAAGAGTGATAATGTGTCTACTTCTGTTTTCCCGTAAGTGTTCAGAGTACTTCATTTTCGGCCACTAAATCAGGGGAGAGCCTGCGTAAACCCAATCACTTGGCAATGTAAACCACATGAAAAGCTCAGGAAAGATCAATGCAGATCGAACACTATTCATGTGTTTTGCCCATTTATTAGGATTTTCTTTCAGCAAAGCTATTACCCTATCCTAGCTGAATAATGGAATGCCTTAGGAGACACATTCTCACCATGCTGTCATTTGTTGTGATCTTGCAAACTTGAAGTTAGTATGATTTACGTGGCCTGTATTTACATCAGGGTAATCATAAAAGCCCCCTCACACCTGACCGAATGTGGGTGGACGAAGGGTGAAGAATGGGAAAAATGAACGAAATGCACGCGAATTCAACGACTTCAAATAAAATTTCAATGAAATCATGCGATCAGTCACTATTATTGTCAAATCGAACGGTAAGCGAAGGATAAATATGACATGCGAAGGTTCTTGATTTTTCGGTTCACCTCTTTGAGAAAATTGTGGCCGAAGGCAAGCGAAGGGTTGATATAACCCAACAAGACGAACAAACAGTGAGCAATGGTTTGATATGGCGTACGATTAGAAACGAGACGAGGGAATAGATTGGGCAGTCTTGTTCGTTGTGTCATCGTGTTGCTTCGTTACGGGTTCTTTCGAGATCGGTCCACTTTGGCAAAAGCGCGAAGAGGGACTATGCGCGGCAATAAAACACGAACGATAAACTAACGATTACCGCAGACTAAATAAGAGATGCGAATTCAAACAGATGACCAACGATTTCTCAATTCGTCGGGAAATTTTAAATGTTTAAAAATTTCCGCGCGAATTTGAATAATTGAAGCTGTTAGTTCAGAAGGTGTACGAACCAAAACACGAAGGGTAAATATGATATACTAGATTTACTAGCAGTTACCATTGGAAGCGATTTCTATTAAAAAATGCCTTTCGCCAGCCATCGCAAGGCATATTTCAGGCAATTCGGTTATGTGTGAGGGGGCCTTTAATAGCCCATCGCAAACTATGCGATTTTTGTCTCACCTGCGAAGCAGAATGAGACTATAGGCGCAGCTTTTCCGACGACGGCGGCGGCGTCAACACCAAATCTTTACCCCTAGTGATTCACCTAACCCAGTGATCCACCTTACCCACTGATTCACTTTGTTGTTTCATGTGATTATTCAGGGGGGGTGTATGCGTGTTATGGGGATGTAATGTGTTATGTGTTTGGTAGTCGTATAGTCTTAGTGCAAAATAACAACAGTCCAGGAGGTGGACTACCAATGATGATGTCATTACCATGGGTGTCGATCACGGGGGGGATGGGGGGATATATCCCCCCCAATATTTCAAGTGGGGGGGGATGGCCTGTATTATCATCCCCCCCCCAATAATTTAGGGTAGAAAAATTATAATAATGATGATGAAAAAATGAAAAGTTTGATCATGATGATTATAGTATGCCATCAATCACTTTGTTTCCCTCGCAATTTGTGTATATTGTTATTAAATAAAAACATTCTTTTTCAGGACTATCAAACAGATGGGTGGAGGTTCAAAATGAAAAAGAATGAAATGTAAATGATATTTAACACATGGCATAAAATGACCCCAACGAAAAACAACTTTTGTTGATAGGGTGTTCCATCCCACCAGTGGTGAATAAATTAATTTTAATAAATCAATTAATTCAAAAGGGTGGAAAAATAAACAGGAGTAAAAGGGTGGCAAGATAAATCGTCTAAGGAATGACCATATAGCTAAATAGGTCTATGGAATGACGGTAAGCCCGATGGCGCACGAGAAGCCACACAGTTTGTAATTTGTGCTAGTCTTAATTGGTCCGAATCTGCATTTTGTCATCATGCATTAAGAAAAGAGATATTGCCAGTCGGGTTAGATTTAAGAGAGAAGTTGTATACACAGAGGCGTCGGGGGGGGGGGGGGCGATGCCCCCCTCCCAATAATTCCGCATGTGCAACTAAAATATAAAATAAGATTGTAATGCTACACTGAAACCAGCAAGCGAGATTGAGATACCAACTCGATTTTGATTTAAAATGTCTTCTTTTCAGATTGGAATATAAAAATTTTCAGCTCGCGCTTCGCGCTCGCATCATTTCTGTACCAAAACCCCATACTTTTCATGATTAAATAGGTGAATAGAATGTCCCGTTTTCAGTTCTAAACCTCAAAAGAACTCCCGCTTCGATTTGCAATAATCTTTTGTTGGATATATATCTTGTTCTTTATTAAAAGCGTCCATTAAACTGTCTTTTTTTCAGCTCGAAATATCAAAATTTTCAGCTGGCGCTTTGCGCTCGCATCTATTGTTCTTCTAGATACCCATCTTAATCATTGGTACCAAAAATGCTTAGAATATCAAGCTTTCACGTCAGAATATAAATGGCGCTCTCTAGTGAGATACATGTATCTATCCTCCTCATGAGTTACTACAAACAAACCTAAACAGGTACATTTTTCCTGTTTTCATGTCATACTAAAAAATTTCAGCTCGCGCTTCGCACTCGCATTGCTGGTGAGGGTGAGATATGTGTCTCTTATGAGTCACACATATATATATATATATATATATATATATATGTATAAGTATATATATATAAAATATAGGCCTATGTGTGTGGGGGTGTATGGGTGTGTGGGAAGTTTGTTCGTTTTGTGTGATCGAGCGCCTTTGGAACGTTGATTCATGATTTTGCCCCCCCATCTTAAAAATGGATCGACGCCCCTGTGTATACATCCTGCTCAATAAACAGATCACTATGTACATGGTCCAGACAATTTTTGTCATTTTTTTCTTTCGTATGAGTTTTATAGAATAGGCTTACTTGTAACACAAATTGAATTTTCAAAAAAATTATATAAGTACAGTACACTACAACAATGAAGGAATTTCCAAGAACACCATGCATATCAATCATTCCAAATGTCCTAACTTGTGATTTTAGTGGGGGTAATGTTAAAAGATCCCCATCCACAAGAACATTTGTGTAAATCATCCCCCCCAACCAAGAATACCGATCGACACCCATGGTCATTACAATTATTTCGGATTTGAATTTGCTTTATTCCTACAGAGAGAATCGAACTGAATTTCGATTTCAGTAATCCTATCACTATAACTCTGATCGCTGAGATTGTTTTGGGTGGATATCCATATCAAATGTTATATAATTTCTGTGAAATTTGGATCGTAAAGAATCGCATACTGTGCGCTAGTGGCTTAATGGAACATCATTTACTGTGATATCAAAACTTGTAGATGATCAACGCACATGGGGTTTCGACAGAAGTGATCTCCCACCCTACTCATCTTTGCTACTTGGGGGGGGGGGGCAGAGTCAGGGTATTTTTATGAGGACATGGTCTGGTGTTTAAAAAAAAACCCACTCATAATAGTAGGCATATGTATATATATTTATTATATTCGACCTTTTCTATCCCCCCTCCTTTCCCTTTTCTTCTTTTATTTCTTCATGAAACGAACACCAGTCATGATTTTGTTATATAGAAACAACACGAGTGCACGCATTCATTATTATACTAGTGCTGCTGATGGTAAAGCATGATTCAGAAAAAAGGCCCTTGCAAAAAGAGACAAATCTATGATGGGTATAGAAAATAAATTTCTACCATAAGGTTACCTTCTTTCTTTTCACAGCACATTTGACCGAGTTCTAGATGTAATACTGAAACACAATTTTAAAAAGTCACAATAATCATCTTGACCTTAAAATTCATTCATTATCGCTCGAAAATAAATGAACATCTCTTTTTTCCGTTTCTCCAGGACAAAGGTTACTTAGAATGGTGGCGAATCGACAAATCATCAGGGACCATTTCGCAGCTTCAAAAGTTCATGATTAACAGCCGCATCAGAAGAGTTGCGTGCAATCAATGTTTTACATTGTTTGTCACTGTCGATGAAGTCGACGAAATCTACGTTCTTCAGAGAATAGCGCCCTCGGAAAGCCATGACGATGAAAATTAGTTTAAAATTTTCGAAGCATACGTGTCGGCCGCACATGACATCGCACTGTATCCTGTACACTGAATACATCGGAAAAAAAACAAGAAGGGAGTCTGATTATCTTAATGTCACACAGGACAGTCGCATCCTTGATCCTTGAAGATGCAACAAGCTTTATCATTGTTAAAGACATTTCACAAAATGCAAAGTGAATTGAAATGTTACAGTACATCTTCACAAGGCTACCATAAGAAGTCATGTATTGCGTTCCTGTACTATCAGTTATCTAGGACTATGCAATCATGATGTCAGGGAAAGGGTTTCTTAAGGTCAGATTGTACTCTGCCTTGAGAATGGCGGCATTGCTTCATTTTAATAATGTTGGGGAAAATAAATAGTGGAAATTTATCTATATCGTAACATTGTTGCTTGGTTCAACTTTTTTTTGGGGGGTGGCGTTCATTTAAGATATTCATACGATCTGTTTATGCTTTTAGAAGCACCTGTTTTGATAATGATGATACGAGTTGACCGTTTTTCTATTCCGCATTTCAATAATCCCGAATTTTCATACTTGACTGAAATCATTTAACAAGAAAAAAGCTGATTACTCATACAGATATCTAAACCATATATAGGACCAATCTCACTATGAGGTAATGTGTTATGGTAAAATAGTTCATACTTCATTCACATTCCATGTTTTGATAATGATTTTATGGGGGATGTGAAATTGACTTTTTTATTGAAAGGCCGAGTTCACCTCAACAAAAATCTGTTTGAAAAATAGAGAAAGCCCAAGCAAGCATAACTCTGAATATTTCATCAAAATTGGATGAAAAAATAAGAAAGTTGACAGATTAGCTCTATTACACAAAACATATGCACATCTTTGTTGGTATGCAAATGAGGCAGCCGATAGCAGCATACACTCACTATTCGTTTATATTCTATATACAGTGCGTATCAAAAAAAAGTTTACACTCAGAAAAAATCCTGTAAAATCATACATTTTTCATATTCTGAATATTTTACCACATTTTAACATGGTACAGATCCATTTAAGCAAATAACGAAATAACTGTCAAAAAATATTTCCGCTTGAGTGAGCACCACTTACTTTTGAAAAGTTAGTGAAAAATGATTTGCGCAGAACTTTCAAATAGTTATGCTAATAAAAGTAGATCTTAATCATGTATAACACGTGAAATTTTAGCTAGTAAAATTGATTTGAAGATATCTTTTACCTTTTTTTACTTGTTTCCTTGCCTAAAACACTTTGAAGAGTGCATAGCGCCCCACCACCCCCCCCCCACACACACACACACCAATGCCATCGCTTTACATTGAGCTGGGATTTACATGAAACGACTGAGGCTTGATTTTCATTTTGTTAATCAATGTCAAGCTTGGGAAATGTGTAGAGAAACAAGTATTATTTTAGTATTAAATTAAAAATGAAATGTAAACCCACTTTAGATGATAAAAACTTAGTGAAAAAAAAATGCTGGAGATGTCTGATATAAACTTTTATTCTGATTCAGTTATGTCCTCAGATCCAGATGGCAAAAAAAGGTAAAGGTTGTGCTTACTAAGTGTTGAAATTTCAATTTGGGTGGCAAAATTATTCAAAAATGCTTGAATGTATAAATTTTATTTCAATTGACTAAAAGTGCGAGGGAAATGTATGAGAAATGTTTCGCAGGGTAAGTTTGATTTTGCCCTTTCCCCTTGACACAGCGTGAAAACAAGCATTTCTGCGCAAACAGGTTTCTGCGAGCGTTACAAAAATAGACAGAGCTCACTCAAGTGTAACATTTTGTCAAAACTTTTACTTTCATTGGATAGATGAGACCCAAAGCCAAGATTATATGTGAAAAAAATACAAACATGTCGTATATTTCTTAATTCCCAGGGCTTTTTCAAAGTGTAAACTTTTTTTTGATACGCACTGTGTAACATATGTTTAGTTTGATTCACTTATGACCATGTGAAATTACAATTTTTATACAGCCAATATGTTGTAATTCAATGATAAACTTTCTTACTGTCAAAGTGAAAAAAAACCCCGCACCAACATATAATTCATATTACACGTAAGAAACAGAGTGTAGATTAAAATAAATCGACAGTGCCATATGCATTTCTTTGGTAACTCTTTTGTCAAAAAATTAGTAACTATTCAAAATGCATTAGCTTTCTTATTTTACCTCCAATTTTGATGGAATTTTGGTGGTTTGCTAGTTTGATTTTCTCCATTAAAATTACCTTGATGATGGGACGGACTTGGCCTTTAATCAGTTTCAATAATGTTTTACGTGTTTTTTTTTTAATGACAAGGCCAAATGTGCAATATGTACTGATTTATATAATAGAAAGCATGCACTCTAAAACAAGTTAACCCAATACTGGATCAAATGGAAACATGCATGTTTGTTGGTTAAAAGATGCAAAAAATGTTGTAAATTTAACGCAATGTTGCGTTGAAATGTACCCTTCAAACATGCATTTTGCCCAATATTGGGGACAAAATTACCCAGCAAATATGCATGTTCCCTTTCTACCCAATGTTGGGTAGGTTTTTTACTCTCTTTTTTAGAATGTAAATTTATTTCTTCCAGTAAACAGACAGTACGAATTAAAAAAATGACACTGCTGCACAAATCCCCAATTTAAGGAAAATGTATGACATAAAGACATAATTATTGTAAATAGCCTGAAAGAGCATCTTCTCCCTGATAAATTTATGCCATATAGGCCTATTTGTCTTATCTAACGATTTGATAATCAAGAGACTGATGTAAAGTTCGATTTTCCCCAAAATGAATCCAGATTCCAATGAAGTCATAATTCTACATGAGTATTTATATTTGCAAATCAATTTTTCAATGAAATTGATTTTAGAATTGACATTGATGTATAGCCTAAGAGTGTCTGATAATGTCAATAATGAAAAATGTGTTTTGCAGTGTATTTTAATACAAATCTTGCAGGATTATGACACCATTGATAACTGGATTCATTCATTGCAGTCATGTCTTACAAACCAAAAATTTCATCACTGTAAAGAATACCTACTGATTATCCAAGCATGAGGACAAACCACATAGATATGGCATCAAATTATTTGGCCATATGTGTTCATGTCATACTTTTCCTTGAATCTGGGTGGTGTCATTTTTTTTTCTCACACAGATATATATATATATATATATATATTGTGAAGAATTCAGTAATTCCATTGATTGTCTTTTCACTCTTTTGTGACGTATTATGACGCTTATTACGTACGTGTAATTTTTCAAAGATGCGTCATCTAAGGAAACACCCTACGCGCAGTATGATTTGTCATTGACATTCATTATAAAGTGCGCAGATTTGTTATGTTTTATTTACTTACGCTATTTATTACCAAAACAATTTTTTTTTTATTGAAATGCGCATATTTGATCACTTTTGAATTTTACATGAGAAGGAAAGGTCGGCTGACATTCATCTCAGACAGATCTCCCGTTATTTGAGACTGAGCATTGTTGGTTTAAGAGAAAGAATCAGGTGAATATTAATTCTCTCTTTTATGACATATTCCTATTAATTGACAAATTTTGCCAAGACATTTAATGATTTTAATGATTATTTTGGACTTCAAAAACGAGAGAGAGTATTTGCGAGAAATTTTATCATTAATCGATTGATTTGTTTCGTTTAAACAGAAAAGCACCATGAACGTGTGGAGGCGAAGGTTGAGGGCTTTTGTAACCTAAGTTCGATTTTATTTAAAATGTCACCATTCCTTTGTTAGTGTTAGTTTTTAGTTTTATTTCTTTTTGATACATTTTTTTAAAGAATTATTTTATATAGTTTTTTCGTATTCAGTTAGATTAAGGATTATACAGGCTCAATTTTAGAAGAGAATAAGTAAATACATGGAAACAGGATAATATATCATTTTTGCTTGAATAGGAATAGTCTTCGTCTTTAGGAATAGTCTTTGTCTTTATGTTGAACTTGTTGTATTGTGAGATAGGAATGGAGTAAAGTCGACTGCTCTCATTCATAGGTGGTGTTTTTTATAAGTTTATCTCTTTGACAGTGGCATTCAGGAGGCTGTATAGCCTTGCGGCTGAGTTGCCATAAAGAAGAAATGTTAAAAGTTCTAGATTTGCACCGACAAAGTGAGTGACTTCTACGAGACTTAGGAAAGGTAGAGAGTGAAATTCCCTGTGGGGTGTAACTTGTTCTTGACAGTATTTAACTGTATTTTTGGAGAAAGAGCAACAAGGCCAGTTGCTGACGGTGTCTGTTGACGGAGCTGGGGCTAGGTATATTGAATACTGCAGGCAGTTAGAACAGAGTGAACTAGATAATTTCAGGAGTGCCTAGAAAAGACTTGTTTGTTTATTGAAGTGAGAATTATAGAATTGAGTTGTATGATGAAAAGATACCAATTTATTTGGTCAATTTTTATGTGCCAATTCTTGGCCTATTTTTCTTCAAAAGATACCAATTTATTTGGTCAATTTTTATGTGCCAATTCTTGGCCTATTTTTCTTCAAAAGATACCAATTTAGTTGGTCAACTTTTTATGCCAATTTTATAAATTGGTTTATATATTTTTTTCGGATGAGTAATCATTCATTGCTAGGATTATTTAATATTACATGTACTTGATTTGAGCCTAGATATGTAGATCATTTATGTACGTAGTTAAGAAATAATTCAGCTGTACAGAATCAGATTGTTGTATCATTTATTACATAATAATAAGCTTCCATCTTGGAGGCATTATTGGAAATTTAACGCAATATTTTCTGCTGATTTCCTTCTGTCTGGTATTTAGTAAATTGTTTGCATTCATGTGGTTTATGGTGATTTATGATTGTTGACGATGATTGATTGATTGATTGATTGATGTTTATCTATTTGATTGATTGCAGCACGTCTCTATATTGGAGACAACTTACCCGCCATTGAACTCGGATAGGCTACCCGTGAACCCCATTAATTGATAGAGAGGTTTGAATATGAGTAGTTTTGTTGTGGATATCTTTTATTTACTGGAATTTATTCCAAATTAATCTGAGTTGCGGTCTCAGTATAATCTCCCGCATGGTGGCAGCATTTACCAGGAGTTTTAGGGGGTTTCACGTTACAATATATATATATATTGTAGCATGTGGATGTCATTTTCTACATCTATTTATTTAACTTCTACGTATTTCATATACTACATATAACATTGAGGTCGATGTAATGAGACATGAAATGCATGGGATTTAAATAGATTTTGCCAAAACGAATAGAAAATGGTGTTCCCATGCATGTTCCATTGATATTAAATTTTATTATATCAATCTGTGCAATGGGTAAAATGTTTGGCGTGAGTCTCAATTTCGAGTCGCATCTGTTCAGTATACTTCGAAAACCGAAATACTACCAACAAGGATATAATTATAATCCACGACTATAAACATTTTCGTGAACATTCGAGTTTAATGCGTTGTATGTAATTACGTAAATAAAGATTGTATCTTGATATTGGTGCAATACAATGAGGATGTTTGATATGCTTTGCTATTATACATATACTTTCATTTTCCTTCAGACACAGGTCCTGTTTCATGAAGTGTATTTTTAATGATTAATGCTAGATTTGTAAAGTCATTTGGATCTCGAACTATGTGATCCATAGTCCATCCATAAATCTTAGACGCTCTAGTGTTTAAAGGGGAAGTTCACCCTGAAAAAATCTTTGTTGTAAAAATAGCAGAAAAAATAGTAAAAAATATTGGTGAAGGTTTGAGGAAAATCCGTTAAAGAGTAAGAAAGTTATTAGAGTTCAAAATTTTGGATTTGTGACGTCATAAACGAGCAGCTGCCCCTGTGTTATCTAATATAAATGTATGAATTTCAAATTTTGTATGGTTCCTGATGACTTAATTTTGTTTTCTTTTCATGATCGGGTGTGAAATGATTTGTCTATTGATATACAAAAGTTACAGTGAAAACCATTTTCAATTTTCTGAGAAAATGACATTTCATTGATTTTTTACCATTCGCTATGTAGGAATGCTGCTCGCATATGACGTCACAAATCAAATAATTGAAATTCTAATAACTTTTTAATTATTTGATGAATTTTTCTCAAACCTTCGGCAATATTTTTTATTATTTTTTCTGCTATTTTTACAATAAACTTTTTGTCAGGGTGAACTTCCCCTTTAAGGGGTTCTTATGTCTTGGTGAAGGTCTACTCGTTTTGTGTTGCGTGCCTTTTTAGTATTCATGTGTATTGAATGTACCCTGTCACATGAACTACAGCAATGCTTTGTCAGATTTATAAAAAAAAGAAAATTAATTTTCAGTTTCTGCTTAATCAATTATGCGTTGACTTTTTATCATTACATGATTAATCAAACAAATATTTCATGAAACTTATATATTTCATAATATCTTGCCTGTTTTCATTGAAATATTCTTCAATTCCATTAGTTGATCATCGGGAATCGGCTGGTGCTAAAGGTTATTTTGTATAATTTATGTTTGTGTTAATTATGCCGTGTTCTCTTTGCGCTGTGTTTATAATCAAATTGTGTTCTCTGTTAATTGTGGAATCGTTCGTACAAACCAACAATAAACTGTAGAGCCTATCTATTAGAATGTTGGCTTTTCGAAGAAAAACAATATTAGTAATAATGTTCGTTTGTCAGTGTCATACTGTGTATGCAATATTCATGAAATATTATAAAGAAATCTGAACCAACTAGAATACTTGGTCACATTCATATCAGATCAAGGAGTGTTCGTGGATAATGTACCTGATTATTTATAGGTCAAGTCCACCTCAGAAAAATGTTGATTTGAATCAATAGAGAAAAATCAGACGAGCACAATGCTGAAAATTTCATCAAAATCGGATGTAAAATAAGAAAGTTATGACATTTCAAAGTTTCGCTTATTTTTAACAAAATAGTTATATGAACGAGCCAGTTACATCCAAATGAGAGAGTCGATGATGTCACCCACTCACTATTTCTTTTGTTTTTTATTGTTTGAATTATACAATATTTCAATTTTTTACGAATTTGACGATTAGGACCTCCTTGCCTGAAGCACAAAATGTTAAAATAATGGAATTCTACGTGTTCAGGGAGGAATGAAACTTCATCTCACATGACAAGACGAGAAAATAAAAATATTTCATATAATGAAAGACAAAAGAAATAGTGAGTGATGTCATCAGTTCCTCATTTGCATACCGACCGAGATGTGCATATAACTGTTTTGTGATAGGAAGTGAAACTTTAAAATGCCATAACTTTCTAATTCTACATCCGATTTTGATGAAATTACAGTTATGCTTGTTGAATTTTTCTCTTTTTATTCAAATCAAGTTTTTGTTGGGGTGGACTTGTCCTTCAAACATACTGCCAATGATTTTTTTTTTCAAAAATAACAACTTTAAGACTCCATTTAGAGAATTAATTTGTATATACAGATTTATTTAAATATCCTCTCACTGAATGGTAAAAGAAACCTCACGCTTTTATGCAATTTTTTAGATATTAAGGCAAATCGGATCGACATATTACTTAGACATTATAAAAAATAGTTTTTCTGAACATGATTAGTCATGTAACTGTGTAAATTCACTAACTGTCGAATACAAGTGGCGTATCTGAGGTGAATAAAGGGACCACGTGTCCCTGCCCATATATGAGGGGTAGCAAGAATAAAGTAAATAGAATAGATAAATAAAACAAAATCTGGTGACAAATTAAACCATCTACTGGCCCAAAAGCACTTGTAATGGGCAACTTGGCACCGTTGTCCCAGATATTTACTTCGTCAAACCATCTCACCGACTGACTCCAAAACTGACATACTAAAGCTCAAATATTGTTACTAAAATAGGGTGCTTTGCTTTTTCTTTATTTCCTGAACATAATAATAACAGACAAAAGAGGATGAGGAATTATGAAAAGTTGATGGAAGAAATTATGGAAAGCGGTTTTATCAAACGTTCTGAATGAGGACGTTGAAGAATCTTTCAAAAATCCATGACCTACATATATACCGTTTTTCTATATTACTCCTTTTTCTTTGGGACTGTTGATATGAACAGTTTTCTGCCCACGATTGCCGTGATAGACAATTATTGCACTTGAAGGAAAACAGGGAAATAGATTCATGGATATATTTCAAAAAACGATACATGGGAAAGGTGAATCCATAAACAATAAAAAAAATTCTTAGGGCGTTTTTTTTTAGAACAATGAACTCAAAGTTCAAAGACGTAGCATTTCGTGAAATTTGCTCGGTTAAACTAAACTGAATCGAAAATTCAAAATATGTATTTGCTTGAGGTAAATATTTGATTTAATTTAATTTCATTTTACTTCCATATCCAACATTTATAAGTCAAGGTACACAGCAGTTCCCGTGAATTGAACAATGTAAACATTGAAACATAATAAATAATCGTAACAGTAAATAGTTTATGAAGGAAAACCCCTAGATTATAGACACGGTTCTGATAATGGAGGAGACAACTTGTTTATTCATTGCTAAAAATGGACCAGTATAGGTCGCAATCCCGTTATAGATATTACATCAATATAATCTAAATTTAGCTAATAAGCAATAAATGTTAACTAATAGAAGGATGAATATAATAATATGATTATGTCAAATCATGTTTCCTCTCTTGCACGCTCCTTGAATTTTAATCTACACAATATTGGACGCATACGTCGCTATATCGATGAAAATACGTGTAATCATGTAGTTAGATCACTTGCTCTCTCACGTCTAGACTACTGTAATTCACTCCTATACGGCATTACTGTCAAAGACATGAAAAAATTGCAGACCAATCAAAATAGATCAGCTAGACTTATTTAAGGCAAATCGCAGGGAACATACTTAACCATTAGTGGAGGAGCCGTGGTGTAGTGGTTCTGACTCTCGCCTTGTAAACAGAGGGTCGTGTGTTCGAATCCCACCGCGGTCTGGCGTCCTTTGGCAAGGCGTTAATCCACACTTTGCCACCTTCGACCCAGGTGCTAAATGGGTACCCGGTAGGATGTGAAAGTCATTGTAGCTTGACCAGTATTGTGTGCGCCTCACAGGCGACTGACTGGAATACTCCCCAGGGAGTGGAGGATGTGCACACATTGTGTGCGGGAATGACTGATTGAATCCGATGACCGGGGTAATAATATATATGTAAAGCGCTTAGAAACGTCGTTCCGATGGATTAAGCGCTATATAAAAGCGGATTATTATTATTATCATTATTACAGCAGTTGCACTGGCTTCCAGTATCTGAACGCATTGTTTTCAAGATTCTTGCTCTTCTTTTTAAAGCGCGTATGGGGGAAGCTCCTGGTTATCTACCAGACGTAATCAGTAATTATATTCACATGGGCAATACTAGATTGCTTAGATCACATGCTGACCAATACCCCCTTAAACACAGAATAATTTTTAGTTCATATGGTGATAAAGCATTTGCTAATTTTGTGCCCAAGTTATGGAATAACTGCCTTACACTAAGATCTGCTGACAAGTTTTAAATCTCTACTTAAAACACATTTATTTGCTCATTTTTTTTTCTCCTTATATAATCTTTTTTTGTGTAGCTAGTGGTTTAAATATTCATGTTTAGTTCTCCTACTTAAGTTGTTTTTGTCTCGCCTGCGTAGCGGAGCGAGACATAGGTATCACTATTTTCGGCGTCGTCGTCATCGTCGTCGTTGTCAACAATTGTGTTGTACACCCAATAACTTTCTATATCTTCGAGGTGGGATCACCAAATTCATACCAGAGGTCCATCTTCTGAAGGCACAGGTCAAGTTCGAATATGAGTCGAATTTGAATAAGGTCAAAGGTCAATGAACTTTTCATGATGGCACTGTGCTGTGTTGTACACACAATAAATTTCTATAGCTTCGAGGTGAGATCGCAAAATTCATAACAGAGGTCCATCTTTTGAAGGTGCAGGTCAATTTCAAATGTGAGCCGAATTTGAATAAGGTCAAAGGTCAATGAACTTTCCATGACACGCACTGTGCTGGACACACAATAACTTTCTATATCTTCGAGGTAGGATTGCCAAATTCATACAAGAGGTCCATCTTTTGAAGGTGCAGGTCAAGTTCGAATGTGAGTTGAATTTGATTAAGGTCAAAGGTCAATGAACTTTCCATGACTGGCACTGTGCTGTGTTGTACACATAATAACTTTTTATATCTTCGAGGTAGGATTGCCAAATTCATACAAGAGGTCCATCTCTTGAAGGTGGAGGTCAAGTTCGAATGTGAGTTGAATTTGATTAAGGTCAAAGGTCAATGAACTTTCCATGACTGGCACTGTGCTGTGTTGTACACACAATAACTTTCTATAGCTTCGAGGTGGGATCACCAAACTCGTAACAGAGGTCCATCTCTTGAAGGTAAGATGGCTAAAAATCACACACAATAAGTTTTTATATTTATCTTTCAGATCCATCAGCGGGCAATGATATTAAAGTATACAAAATTTCACACAAAATACAAGTAAGAAATATTTTTTTTCCAATGGGCAAATGTATCAACTTATGTTAATATTCAATACTTATACTAGTTCTTAGAAGTTTTCGTGAAATTAAATATAATTTCCAGTTTAAAGGCCTATTGTATACAAGACAAAAATTTATGTTTTGAAATAAAAATCATGCGTAGATAAATGTTAATAAAGCTGATCAGAGGATTAAGAAATAATTTTAGTATCATTCCTGGACCTCATTTCATAAACAAGTTATTACTATTGTAATCTTGTCACTATGACAATTACCATGGTAACAGGGCTGAGCAACTAGAACTCAAGGTCTTTATGGTAGCTGCAATGGGCTTGGACAAAGTGACCATAATTGCAAGTCTTCATATAATGGCTGAATAATTATGTAGGAATATTAAATTGCATTTATTGTTATCTTACTTTTAAAAAAAATTGACATGGATTACCTCTTCAAGAATATATAAATAGACTATATTTTAAAAAATAGATTGAATTCTAGCCACAGTGACAGTAGACAATATCAAATCTCTTTAGGGAGATTCTGGAATTATCCCCCCCCCCATGTTTTTTTTACATGGAGTGCTTTCACATTAGTAGAATATTTCTTGTCAGCAAATTTGGAAGGAATTTGCCTCTTTTTTTGAGTGGCAACTTTTGTGGAAAAAATAAACAGAATATCACAGATTTTTATGCTCTTTTTATGAAATCCTGGATGCATTCCTCATATTAACTATTAGGCTCATTGACATATTTTGAATGAAATTTTAATAAACATTGTATATTTTTACTTAAGTGTAGAAAAATGTACTCAATCCTTTATTTTTTTTAATCTAATTTAATGCTTGTAGACTCTAATTATTATTGTTGTGTTATTTTCAATGTTTTAGAAAATGGATTTCTTAATAAACATGTTAATTTTGAATTAAATCATCTGATCTTGGTCATTTTCATTTATTAATCACCAATTTGTGATGATATATTGCTACCAAAAATTTTTATGCACAAATGGCACAAGATGTTGCACTCTGTACTCAAATATGATGACACTACTGTGACATCATGAGAGCAAACAGCAGTTAAAATATTCTTCACGAGAAATAAGGATAAGAGTGGGAAAGTAAGTAAAATGACGGGAGAATTGTTTGCCTTTATGCATACATTTGTGTGTGTCAGTTTCTGAGAGAGAGAGAGAAGAGGCAGGAAATGGGGGGGGGGGGGAGTTAGAGAAAGTTGTTTGTTTTGGAAGAAGCAATCATAAGACCTTACTGTTCATGATGGGTATACGGGGAGGGGAATTATTTCTACAAAATGTGGAACCTGTATATAAAATGTATTTTTCTTTCCATATAAAAATTATACCAGATTCATTTCCAGTTGAAAGTAAAATATAAATATCCCATAGCCTACGATCGGTTTGCTCTCTTGCCTTGATAATTTTGAGAATCCCCCGAAAATATTGTACCAAGGTCATGGTTATTGATATATGATAGTGACATAGAAGTCGCCATTTAAAATTAAGTGCTCCCGACTGCTATTTATAATAGGACCTATATTGGAGACTGTACAATAATTATGTAAAAGAATTTGATTTGTTCTTATTTTTGTTCAAATAATGAAATAAAGGTTCATTTAGTTTTCTGCAATTAAAAATAAACAGAAAAGATAAAAATATAAATGAAGAGTTTAGTTGCAAAAGGGTTAGCTCCACTTTTTACCATTCCGAGAATTATGTTTTTCATTCTCATTTACTGCATTACTCCTATGAGAAACTAATTTGTCATGATGTACTACCCTATCATGTGAACATAAAATTGGGTATAAAAGAAATCTACCTGTCTTCAATATTTGTCTATATATTCTTTTAAAAAGTATCATTGTGGACCTAACCCCTTTTGCAACTTAACTGAAATGAATCCAATCAATTTTTATTAAAAAGGTGATTTTTCTTTGCCATTTTTATTCAAGTTTTCATGTGAATTTCAAATTTTCGTTGTTTTCATTAGAACGACTAAAAATGAGGTTTTGAGACAGAAAACAATAAAAATTTATGAACAATGGACCTAACCCCTTTTATTGACAAATGAGCTCTTCAGAATAGTTTGCAAAAGGAGTTAGGTCCATTCTCCCATATTGCGATATTTTTATGCAAAACTAAATTGCAACATTCTTATGCGAAAATAATTGTTCATGATGCCCTACCATGAGAACATAAAATTGGCTACGAAAGAAATCTACCTGTCTTCATATTTTGTAAAATATTCATTTCCTAAAATAAATTGGGTGGACCTAGCCCCTTTTGCAACAAAACAGAAATGGACCTAACCCCTTTTGAAACAGTCATTTTTTCTTGACGATTACACTCATTCATTCTTAAGTACATGTAATCTTTTTTTTATTGATCTACTTGTTCTTGCCTGTGCCTGTCACGATTATTACTGTACCTTTGATTTATTTTAGCTGCAAGTTGCCAGGATCTTTGCGAAAGCAATAACTGGAAACTTTATGGGAGGGAATTTAATTGAGCTTGATTTGCCCTCTTTTCATATAATTTTCTTTTTACATTCACTATTTATATTACAGAAGATCCCCAAAAAATTGTTGCCATAATATTTTTTTCCCTTAAATCGTGTAAGTATTCCTCGGTTGACAATAATGGTTGAATGTATTTACGATTGCATTTCTTTATGTTTCTGAAGCCCTTATTTGAAGAGCTCACTTGCAAAAGGGGTTAGGTCCATTTTTCATCAAATGTGATTTTTTTGTCTCAATGTATAGATTTTTAGTAGCTCTACAAGATGATACCAAAGAAAAGTTGAAATTCCCATTAAAAAGTTATCTAAAATGGCCAAGAAAAAATGACTGTTTCAAAAGGGGTTAGGTCCATTTCTGTTTTGTTGCAAAAGGGGCTAGGTCCACCCAATTTGTTTTAGGAAATGAATATTTTACAAAATATGAAGACAGGTAGATTTCTTTCGTAGCCAATTTTATGTTCTCATGGTAGGGCATCATGAACAATTATTTTCGCATAAGAATGTTGCAATTTAGTTTTGCATAAAAATATCGCAATATGGGAGAATGGACCTAACTCCTTTTGCAAACTATTCTGAAGAGCTCATTTGTCAATAAAAGGGGTTATGAAAATACTTACCTGATTTTCTTATTTACGAGATAACTCATACATCTACTTGATTTGCTAGTTCAGCCCTCTGGACTGCCATACCCGAATAGAACTCCCAAGGATTTAAAAAGCGCGAGCGCGCCCTCTCCCGTTCAGGCTTACTACCCATGATCACCGCGCAACTAGCGTCCATCTTCCTCACCTTTCGCAAGCCCATACGTTGAAACATGTTGCTACGCAAGGCGGAGGGTCGGTGGGAGGGTATCAAGTAGATGTATGAGTTATCTCGTAAATAAGAAAATCAGGTAAGTATTTTCATAATTTACTTCAATAACTCCATACATCTACTTGATTTGCTAGACCAGCACGGACTCAAACCGTAGGGAGGCATGTTTTCAATTGTAAGCCTAAGAAAATTTAAAAGAAAAAACAAAAACAACGAAATTTAGGGAGAGGGGGAAAAAGCCGCAGCTGCTTTAAGCGCCGAAGCAGCAAATCTCGCCTCGCTGGACGGAATGTCCTTCAAGTAGAAAGAAGTGAAGGAGTTAGTTGAGCGCCAAAAAGGCGGCCCTCAAAAATGTCCTCGAGAGGAATGCCCTGTATACTCAGGAATACTAAGTATCATGGGCCCTCGGCCTAGTGTCAGGAGAACAACATCACCTGCTGACTAGAGCGTAAGAATCGAAATTTGTTGAAAATTTCAACAAGAATCGTGATCGGAAAACTGAAGCTTTTAAGGCTCAGTAAGTGATCAATCGACCAACCTGAGAAGGCGAGATATCTCAGAACCCCTACCGAAATTTAAGCGTGCCGCTTGCTAGTAACTAGCATGCGACTAGCAGGGCACTCGCTTAATAAGCGAGTGCATGCTAGCGAACAGTCCCTGCTCGCTAAAAGATCGCTTAACTATTACTCTGCACGCATATCACACGCTTATTAAGCTAACCGCATGTTAGTTACTAGCATGCCGCAAGCTTGCGCAAGCTAGTCGCACGCTTCCCGCAAGCTTGGAAATTTCTGTAGGGGAAGCCTCCGCGTGGGAGAAAACGCCCAGAATTCGATATCTGTCTCAAATGCGTGAGGGCAGAAATCTGCAGAATTCTGATAGAGAGCTGTGGTAAAAAGTTACTAGCGGTCCGAAGGGGACCAGGAACGACGGAGAGTAGGGATTTAGGAAGAAAACCACTCGTAAGGCAGACAAGGGTCGAGAAAGCGACTGATTGCCATCCTGTTAATAAGGAATGCCGCGGACATGTTGCCTATGTAGAATAGAGCAGTCTGGTCAAAACAGCTCAACCGGGCGTGTCAGGGATACAGCGCGGTACACATCACGACAAAAGTGTGTTAGACCGAGTGATCGAGAGAGAACTCAGGATCCCCTTTCTCCCATACTGATTGAAGCACCCATCTGAGGGTGCAGTGCCCGAGGTGGAAGAGGTGGCTTGGCTCAAGCCACCATCGCCGAGAGAGCCCGTGAGGCTAGGCTGCGATGGCTGTCCGCTGGGCGGGGGAATCCCTAGCAGCAGCAAGTGTACGCCAGAGGGAGCTGGCGAAAAAAAAAAAAATCTGTCACGATATTACGTGTAAACGACCATCAAGAGATGCTCTAAACGAACAGACATCGCCAGATATGATACCTCAACCGTTACATTCCCAACGGAATCGAATGAGGTAGCAACGGCCCTGTCCTATCAAGTTAGGGACGGAAACTGGCTAAGAGTGTCGAAGTCCTCGCTTGAAGAAACAAGCGAAGGAGACTTGAGGAAGTAATCACAAAATTTCCATCAGTCTGCGGTGAGAACCAGTTGTTTATGAAAACAGTCACAAGGCCTGTTTCTCAGGTGATCGTAAGAGCGAGCACCGCCGGCGCCGGTTGCGGCAGCGTGGAACAGTACGATATCGGTAAGATAAGGAGCTCCAAAAAGCTGCGGGGGGGGGGGGCGGCAAAAATGACGCCCTAAGCAGCGGGGGATGAGAATCTAAATTTCTAAAAGAAGAACTCCAGTGAAGTAAATCACTTACATGGAGAGGCTCATCCACAGTCGGCCCGAGAGAAGGCGGGTCGTAGTGATCGTGGTTAGGAAGGCATAAGCATACATCCATCCACTGTTACATCATCCTCGGTCGTGCGGTGACCCTGGCCACATGCCTTGCATGGAAGGAGGATGAAAGCAGCATGCGGGGCGACTCGAGTGTGCCGTGAAAAAATTTCTAAGAAAGAAGCCGATTCGACTAACGGGCACGGTAAAGACATCCACCGTAGACCACTCCGCACAAGGAGGGAGCGGCGGAGACGCCCGCAAGATTGACCCACATAGAGGGCAGTCTATAAGATAGACAGTTAGAGCTCGACCGATGGTCTGGCGGTGTACAGTTTGGTGTGAACTCGCCGACCCGGTACGGTGGGTGTGCCCAGAAAGTAGGCATAGAATGCCGACAGAGAATCCTGGGGCTTTAAACAAGTTTGAACGCGCGTACATAGCCAACAATCTCATGAGATGTACGGCGGTTACTTTCCTCCGAGATGTTTACCCAACCGGGAAAGACTCGGGGAACAGCTGTGAATGTCAACAGGAGGGATATCTAGCATATGAAAAGCTGATTCCTTCCACGTATTCGGTGCGGGTGCTGCCGGCGGTGTCCGGGGGGACGACCGGTGATGGCAGCTCGGGCAGGGTTCGTACGAGCCGCCCGAATACGAGACAAATAGGTTAACATAACCATAATGCACCGGGTGGTGAAGGCATAGCGATTATTAAGCACAGGAGAACTTTTAATCGCCGTGACATTCAGATCCGATATACATACTCATAAGCTCGGAGAGCTATGAGATAGTGAGACATACCGCTGAGCGGTGATGGTGCTCATATCAGAGTCGCCCTCTCTTCAGCGGCGATCGCTGGAGAACGGGTGTCTGTACTAGCCCTGACTCTGGCGTTGCAAGGGTAGGAGCTAAGTAAGACAGGGCACCCTTACTTTCGAATAGAAAGTGAGGTTCAGGCCAGAAAAGCGACGGTCCCGTCGCCTGGGCGGACGGTCCGCGGACGTGATAGGTTGTCCTCTCAAAGCAGCCAAACATTCTCACGAGAGAAGTGCGGCATGCGGTATGTAAGAGATTCATACCTCCAATCTACGGGCCCGCTTAGGGGGAAGAATGGAGAGAGTTACCGCTGAAGGAGTCGTCGCCGTATGTGAGCTTGACGTAGAGGGCGAATTCGGGAGTACCTGCATAATAATCGCCCCCCCCCCCCTGCCTCTGCCTTCTCGCTAGCCTCGAGAGGCTTGAAAATTTCGAGACGGCGGCGCCGGAGCCTGGCGCTTCCGGGCAGCAGCAGAGCGGGGGTGGGTTTACACCCACGGAGCTGGCGGCTTCCTCGTCGTAGGAGCCGCCTCGTCTAGAGCGACCCCGTCACTCTCCGAGACCCCCAATTCGGCCGATTGAGTTCGGAGCGCCTGAAGAGGCGGGGCGAGAAAATATGGACTCCCTTGCTTCATCAATACCCCCGCTCGGAGGGTAGATGTGAGGTAGATACTTGTCAAGCAGCGCCTGAGCGCTTACTGAAAAGTCGACCGCGGGATAGGGGTTGTCCTCGTAAAGGGAGTCTCGCTCTATGGACTGAACCGGGGGGTTGTCCAGTAAGCGCCGGGGTGGCCCCGCGTGTCGGCTGGGACACGTGCTCTGAGATCGACGAAAATGCTGGAAAGCACACGCGATCTTGGGGCACCCGGTTAGTCGGTGCACTGGCTGGCGATTTAACAGAATCGCTCAAGGATTTCCCGGGTGTCTGGTGGTTATTGCCCACTTGTCTCGCTTGATGCTCAGGGGCATCAGCGGGGTGAGTAGACGTCGAGGGTGGGGTGAACCCGCACTACTCGAAAGCAGAATGTAGCAGCATGAATAGCTGTAACATCTGACCACCGACACAAGGGTCTGAAGGAGGGACGCCCATGGCAACAGGGCTGGCCGACCTCACCTTCGACCTCTTCTTCTTCGCGGCCTCCGCCGGTGTGGCCGGGGCAGAAGAAGGCACAAGAGGCACGGGTGATTTCTTACGATTTGCCGCCCCTGGCAGGGCGGCCGTCAACAACGAAACTTCACCCGAATCTGACGGGGTCAGATTGTGGTCACAGTCTGATGTGTGACGCCTCTCGCGGTAGCAGAATGTAGCAGCATGAATAGCTGTAACATCTGACCACCGACACAAGGGTCTGAAGGAGGAACGCCCATGGCAGCAGGGCTGGCCAACCTCTCCTTCGACCTCTTCTTCTTCTTCTCTTTCTGCGGGCTCCGCCGGCGTGGCCGGGGCAGAAGAAGGCATGAGAGGCACGGGTGATTTCTTACGATTTGCCGCCCCTGGCAGGGCGGCCGCCGACAATGAAACTTCACCCGAATCTGACGGGGTCAGATTGTGGTCACAGCCCGATGTGTGACGCCTCTCGCGGTAGCAGAATATAGCAGCATAACATGTATGACTGTAACATCTGGCCACCGATAAGAGGGTCTGAAGGAGGAATGCCCATGGCAACAGGGCTGGCCGACCTCTCCTTCGACCTCTTCTTCTTCTTCTTATTTTGCGGGCTCCGCCGGCGTGGCCGGAGCAGAAGAAGGCACAAGAGGCACGGGTGATTTCTTACGATTTGCCGCCCCTGGCAGGGCGGCCGCCAACAACGAAACTTCACCCGAATCTGACGGGGTCAGATTGTGGTCACGATCAGATTGTGGTTACAGTCTGTGTGACGCCTCTCGCGGTCAGGGGCTGGGCGATCTCTCCCGATGCTGTCAACGGAGGACGACTTATACGGCAGAGATCCTGACCTGTGCCGGGGGGAGAGAACCGCACTCTCCCTCCGGTCTTCTGGTGACCCGGTAGCCGGTGGGTCGCATAGCCCTATGGGTGCTGCGGCGGCAGGACCTAGTTTAGGCTTGGAAGCCTTGGCTACCACTTTTTCTTTTGTCCGAGACCGTGGCACCACAGTCTCGGCCTTCCTTCTCTTAGCATCCGACCGCAAATTCGGAATGCTGATCGACGCACCCTCATACTCACCGCCGCTGGGCGCTCACCGCGGCGTCCCTCCTGCTCGCCTGGAGGCGGCCGACTTCTGTAACTTGCAATCGGGACGGTCCCCGTGGAGGGCACCAGGTCCTCTGGGGCTGTGTTAGTCCCATTCAAAGATACCTCTCTCTACCCTGAAAAAGGAAAAACAAGAATTTTTCTTTTTCTTTTTTTTTTTACAAAGATCTCGCTTAGAATAAAAGTGGAGACCGGAGTGGTCTTTCCCTCCTCCTAAAAGGAGTTTGTTTGAGCAAACAGAACAAAACAAGAGGGGAGGGGTAGGGAGGAAGAAGAACCTAAGAATAGTTTAGGTATCTGCCTGTAAGAAAATAAAAAGGAGGTCGGAGGCTTTGAGAAAAGAAACTCCTACAAGGTTCCCCTACTATATTCTCTTTTTTTGTGCCCGAAGGGAAAAATTCGAAAAAAAAATTCAAAAATGAATGCAAGATCAGAAGAGAACGAAGTTTCCACCTGCGAAGAAACACAAAAACAAGCATTTCAGAGCAGGAAGAAAAGGGATTGAGAGACAAATAATTCCAGATAAGAGAAATTTTACGATAATTTCCAAGAGGAAAAAAAAAAGTAACCTCCTGTGGAAAGGTAAAGAAATTCAGAACAGGAGGAAGGAGGAACGTCTCTAGTAACGATTCCAAGAGGAAGAACGACACAGTAAATCCTCAAAGGGAATCGTAGAGCCCGCCTGTCGAAATAAAAAAATATATAAGACTAGGAGGGAAGAGGGAATTGAACAAAGAAAACAATTCCGGGACAGGTCAAAAAAAATTTCTAACAGGAAGGAGACCCCACCTGTAAAGAACAAAAATTTTTTTTTTTTTTTAGGGGGGATTGAATAACCAAACAATCATCAGGTATAATTGCGTAAGCCGAATTAAACAATCCCCGAAGCGTCTGTGAATAAAATATTAATCAAGAATTTTATTCAGAACAGAAAGGAAAAGGAATTGAGCTTTAGGATGCGCCTGTGAATAAAATATCAATCAAGAAATTTATTCAGAACAGAAGGAAAAAGGAATTGAGCTTTAAGATCCGCCTGTGAATAAAATATCAATCAAGAAATTTATTCAGAACAGAAGGAAAAAGGAATTGAAGAATTAATCAATGAATAATCAATCGAAAATCTTAATAAATCAATTCCAGAAAGCAAGGAAGGAACAGAGTTGAAGATCCCAACCTGCAAAAAGAAATAACAATAACACCCTCGACAACAAAGTGTAGAGGCTGTCTAGAATTTAATTAAAAAACGACACCAAAAGCCACCACGCTTTGAACGTGAAGAACAATAACCATGACAGGTGGTGAAGGCTTGCTGCCACGTAGGCAGGCCAAGCCCGGTGCCTCGCGAACGCGCTAGCGATGCGGCGCGACGAGAACTCAAACGTTAGAAAAACAATTTAAGTGTCACCAAAAACACGTCTAAAAAGTCACGCCAAGTGTAAATTCTGAACACAATCTTACACACAAATGGAAAGATTGAAATTAAAAGGGAGAATGCACTACAGATAAGCGAAAATAATATACCAAAGCTCAAAAAGATTTGAGCTCTTAGGAGACTTATCTGAGCACGTCTTGACAGGTGGCTTGCCGAAAGCAAAAGAGGAAGATGGACGCTAGTTGCGCGGTGATCATGGGTAGTAAGCCTGAACGGGAGAGGGCGCGCTCGCGCTTTTTAAATCCTTGGGAGTTCTATTCGGGTATGGCAGTCCAGAGGGCTGAACTAGCAAATCAAGTAGATGTATGGAGTTATTGAAGTAAATTAGGTCCATTGTTCATAAATTTTTATTGTTTTCTGTCTCAAAACCTCATTTTTAGTCGTTCTAATGAAAACAACGAAAATTTGAAATTCACATGAAAACTTGAATAAAAGTGGCAAAGAAAAATCACCTTTTTAATAAAAATTGATTGGATTCATTTCAGTTAAGTTGCAAAAGGGGTTAGGTCCACAATGATACTTTTTAAAAGAATATATAGACAAATATTGAAGACAGGTAGATTTCTTTTATACCCAATTTTATGTTCACATGATAGGGTAGTACATCATGACAAATTAGTTTCTCATAGGAGTAATGCAGTAAATGAGAATGAAAAAAATAATTCTCGGAATGGTAAAAAGTGGAGCTAACCCTTTTGCAACTAAACTCTTCATTTATATTTTTATCCTTTCTGTTTATTTTTAATTGCAGAAAACTAAATGAACCCTTATTTCATTATTTGAACAAAAATAAGAACAAATCAAATTCTTTTACATAATTATTGTAGTCTCCAATATAGGTCCTATTACAAATAGCAGTCGGGAGCACTTAATTTTAAATGGCGACTTGTATGTCACTGTCATATATCAATAACCATGACCTTGGTACAATATTTTCGGGGATTCTCAAAATTATCAAGGTAAGAGAGCAAACCGAACGTAGGCTATGGGATATTTATATTTTACTTTCAACTGGAAATGAATCTGGTATAATTTTTATATGGAAAGAAAAATACATTTTATATACAGGTTCACATTTTGTAGAAATAATTCCCCTCCCCCGTATACCCATCGTGAACAGTAAGGTCTTATGATTGCTTCTTCCAAAACAAACAACTTTCTCTAACTCCCCCCCCCCCAATTTCCTGCCTCTTCTCTCTCTCTCAGAAACTGACACACACAAATATATGCATAAAGGCAAACAATTCTCCTGTCATTTTACTTACTTTCCCACTCTTATCCTTATTTCTCTTGAAGAATATTTTAACTGCTGTTTGCTCTCATGATGTCACAGTAGTGTCATCATATTTGAGTACAGAGTGCAACATCTTGTGCCATTTGTGCATAAAAATTTTTGGTAGCAATATATCATCACAAATTGGTGATTAATAAATGAAAATGACCAAGATCAGATAATTTAATTCAAAATTAACATGTTTATTAAGAAATCCATTTTCTAAAACATTGAAAATAACATAACAATAATAATTAGAGTCTACAAGCATTAAATTAGATTTAAAAAAATAAAGGATTGAGTACATTTTTCTACACTTAAGTCAAAATATACAATGTTTATTAAAATTTCATTCAAAATATGTCAATGAGCCTAATAGTTAATATGAGGGATGCATCCAGGATTTCATAAAAAGAGCATAAAAATCTGTGATATTCTGTTTATTTTTTTCCACAAAAGTTGCCACTCAAAAAACGAGGTAAATTCCTTCCAAATTTGCTGACAAGAAATATTCTACTAATGTGAAGCACTCCATGTAAAAAAAGGGGGGGGGGGGGGATAATTCCAGAATCTCCCTAAAGAGATTTGATATTGTCTACTGTCACTGTGGCTAGAATTCAATCTATTTTTTTAAAATATAGTCTATTAATATATTCTTGAAGAGGTAATCCATGTCAATTTTTTTTAAAAGATAACAATAAATGCAATTTAATATTCCTACATAATTATTCAGCCATTATATGAAGACTTGCAATTATGGTCACTTTGTCCAAGCCCATTGCAGCTACCATAAAGACCTTGAGTTCTAGTTGCTCAGCCCTGTTACCATGGTAATTGTCATAGTGACAAGATTACAATAGTAATAACTTGTTTATGAAATTAGGTCCAGGAATGATACTAAAATTATTTCTTAATCCTCTGATCAGCTTTATTAACATTTATCTACGCATGATTTTTATTTCAAAACATAATTTTTTGTCTTGTATACAATAGGCCTTTAAACTGGAAATTATATTTAATTTCACGAAAACTTCTAAGAACTAGTATAAGTATTGAATATTAACATAAGTTGATACATTTGCCCATTGGAAAAAAAATATTTCTTACTTGTATTTTGTGTGAAATTTTGTATACTTTAATATCATTGCTCGCTGATGGATCTGAACTTGAACTGCACTCTTTCTACAGATAAGCAGTTTAAAGAACATTCAATGCTTTGTTGATATATCTATTCAAATTAATTTAAAGTAACTACTTATTAACTTGGCCTTCATATTTCTTCCGTCTTGGTACTTGTGATACCGGCACTTAAACAGCTTGGGCAGTGGGGAACCTGCATTGCAAAAAATAGAGAAAGAACAAAATAACTGCTGATGTAAATTATTCTTCCTCATCTAGTCCAGTTTTATTAAGAATGTTTAAACTCTATTTAATACTTTTGTCCTACATCCAGATAAATTGATATATCAATATAACTATTTACAGTATGTTTTGATAGTAAAGAGTGAAATTATTTCAAATATTTATCAGATGATAACTGTTAATATCTTTTTTTTATTTACAAGTACATAGACAGAAGGTATGATCGGTGAAAATGGAAATACTGGTGAATCTGAATTCAAGCAAATATTCAATGGAGCTTTAATTTTACGTGATATCTTATCTTGATTCAGCTCAATTGGCCATACCCCCCCCCCCCCAAGAGGGAATATTTATTTATTTAGACTATTTTTTTAGGGGGGGGGGGTGATGAGCTTAGATACAGCCTGTATTATTATTAAAACAAGCATACCTTGCAATTTTCCAATTCAGATGTCCTGTTCCTCATTAGAGTGTAACTCACACTTGCTGATCTGCATGGTTCTCAATTTTGTCCCTCTGACTGGGTGTGAACTGCTAAGATCTTGGTCCTATTGGATCTGCAATAAAAATTTTTTTTTACAGTTTGAGAGTATTATAGATAAATAAAACTACTCTTCTTAAACTATATCTAAAAAATCCAGCTGCCCATATCATTGGCATATGAATATTCCGAACTAAATTATCTGGTCCAAAAACTTCATTCTCTCTCAATCATAAAGTTTCACAGAGAGGCATACGCATACCAGGTACCGTACCCGACTGTTTACTGAAATAAAATGATTCCAACCACATATTGCTCCAGCTGTATAGCTGAATCGGGACCTGGTCAATGCTGGTCCTGTATATAACTGAAGAATCACATCACATTTGAATGAAGTAATAACTATGTACTAAAAACGTTTTCAGAATACCACCCCAGGCCAGGCCCAGGGCATCCTGTTCAAATAGAAACTTGATTTACGTCTAAGTCATTTCATTAACACTAAATCAATTGGATTTCATTCATGATTACTCTGAAGTAAAAAGTTTCTGAATAAAAGGAGCTGCTGAGAATTATACTTATTCATATGAAGATGAAATAGCGTGGACGGAATAGGGCTGGCCTAAACTTCAACTTTCAAGCTTGAAGTTTGGGCCTAGACTAGTCCGTCCCCGCTATTTTCATACCCCATGACTACATCGACAATCTTGCTAGCCGGCTAGCGCCGGCGATATCAAGGCCGGATCTCGCTCTGACCAAAATCGACAGTTTGTCGTTACTAAAACAGGAGGTCGGAAACAAGTCCACATCTACCCCTGATAATTGACAATAAAACTGAAATACAGGTTTACTTTTTGCCTACATGAAGCATATTCCGATGAAGGTCTACGACAAATGGTAAGTTAGGCCTATTTTTTTTTAGAAACTAACTGACAGATGATTTATTTGGAAGTCAGGCAAAAGAAATGGGAGTGTATGGAAATGGAGGTTTACGTAGTAAAGTAATACGGGATGGGCCCCGAACCCCGGCAAACACATCACCATTGCAAGTGAGATCAAAACATGAAAATGAACTTAACTTACTTTTATTCTTATGGAATGTCATTAAATTAATATTGATGTTCCCTCCAAGATTTTCTGCTCCAATGAAGTTCACTCAGAAATCACGATTTCGAACATCAATTCTATAAACAGATGATTAGTCGAGCTATTTCGTTGTAGAAACTGGAAATTCGCAGAGTCCGAAAGAACAACACTTCGCACAGATCTCGTAGGGAATTGTGGGAAGGAAAAAACGTGTTAAAAATTCATAAGATATGAATAAAACATTAGCGTCTTAGCCAATCATAGAAGTGCATTTTGCGTAATTTGACGTCATTCTTATGAATAAAACATTGACCCTCCAAAATCACCCTTCAAATTGTCCGCCGGCAGCCATATTGGCTGTGTACAAAACCTATGGGAAATAAAAACGCGCGAAAAGAGTTACCTCTCTAGCTCCCTTCGGGAGCTTACGTATACGTAAGATCGTATCTCTTTGGGTGGCGCCAGAATATTTTGAATGGCATGAATAGGAGGGGGCGCAAGACGACTCATTTGTTCATATTCGAACTGGATCACATGGGAATATAGTGTTTATACACGACCAACAGGTTTTTTTTAAGCAATTATCTTTCTTTCATCAGTCTTCCCCTTTTCGCTCTTTTCCCCTCCGTTAATTTCCGTGGCTATACCTGAAAAAAATATAGTGGTGGTAACCCCTGTCTCCTGTAGCACTGCTCCTGGTACAACACGAATAAAACACAGTCTGTTAAGGCCTAGTAGTTCAAGTTTATATAACTCTATGGCCTAGTCCCACTGGCAGACGGACACAAAATGTATTCATAATGGATACAGCGGACGAGGAAATTTCGGGTGGCTCCATCCATTTTCATCCGCTCCAGACAATGGACAAAACAGGCGAACAATGAAATCACAGTGGACGGATGCTTGATGGTTATATTATACAATTAATGCACATTTATGAGTGTGTTATGCGAAAGCAAGAGGCGCTTGCGCCGAGTGCTTTATATTTGCATATACCCCCGGCTTATTTGCATAACTCCTGACCAATCACACAACGGACCAGTGCCCACCTATAATTGTCCTCGCGCTTGTGCGTACGGTCTTGGAGATTAGTATAAATTGAGTACGATATCGGACAATCCTTGTCACTTGATAAAGAGTTGCAGCGGCACTCGAAAGATCGTGAACTTGTAAGCTAGTGAACACTTTTTGCGAGAGTGATCACAAATTTCTTAGAAAGCCAGTGAACACTTTTTGCGAGAGTGATCACGAATTTCCTTGTTGACCATAGTAGATTGCGAGACAAATGAATACCCTCTAGCGATTATTTCAATCCGCAATAATGAACCTATTTAGTAGATATAATAATTACTTGGAAAGATGTATTGCTATATATCTAGTTTTGATTCACACCCAATAGTGCGGTATGGTGTGTCATCCCGTAGGACTAGCGTGCCAAAATTGACTTTTGGTTGTTTTGGCTTCAATAGGGTCCCCTTAGACCAAAAACGATGGGGGTCAAATTTTTAGACCCCTCCTTCCCTTTGTGGGGGGTCCTTTTTGGCGCCACATTGGCCTGTACAAAGCCCAATAGGATAATCCATTGTTTTCAACCTTATTTCTCACTTTTCTTCGCCAATGTTATTTTTAAGTTGTCTGAGGTGTACAAGAATGAATATTTGATGACGTTGTGAAGTCAATATTTTTTAACTTTTGCCATACGGGGGGCGGATTTTGCGAAAAATGCCCAAAAATTTTAAAATATTGCCCCAAAAATGTAAATTTCCCCCTTTTTGGCACTAGAATTCGGACAAAAAGATTACAAAATGAAGTGCATATGTCTTGTTGTACAGTCCAATAACAGAGGAATACATTACATGTAATTTATATGATTATTATTGGTAAATTAATGTAAAAGTTACCCCCATTAGAGGATTTTACGCAGTGAAAACCTAACTACAACACTAGAGGGCGCCATAACTTATCATGATGATATTAGTGTGGTACGGTATATCATGACACAGTTCCTGCAGGATTTTTGTGCCAAAATTGTCTTTTTTTTATTCACTTGGGTCCAATCTATCACGAAATGATAGGGTTCCAATTTTTCCCACCCTCACCCACTGCCTGAGGGGGGGGGGGGGCTATATCGAGACCCACTCAAATCGGAGGCCGTTTCATAAAGCTGTTCGTAAGTTAAGAGCGACTTTAAGAACGACTGGTGATCCTTTATTGTGGTAACGGCATATTCATTAGCGATGGTTACGCGCGTAAGAAAGGATCACCAGTCGTTCTTAAAGTCGCTCTTAACTTACGAACAGCTTTATGAAACACCCACCAGGAGTATTAGTAATTTTGCGCCCGGTTAAACAATGAATTATTTTATGGTATTTTATCATCCCTAGACAGCTAAAATGCCTATATCTGAAGGCTTCAAGTTGGACAAGCATCCTACCAACCATATCCCCTACCCCCCCCCCCCCCCAACTGACTGGCATACAACTTTCACCGTTCGGCCACTCGTTCTAGAGTACAATTTACGATTAAAGGACTTCTATTCGAATTGTCAATTATGTACTTCTCGGCTAATTTCGAATTACTGATAGACAGAAAAAACACATAAAATATATTTTAGCCCCCCCCCCCACACACACACACGCACATATGCACATATTCATTATTGAAATAACATGTGATGTTTAGAGAACTTCCGAACTTACATTGTTTTTCAACAGTTGTTAGTACTAATTGACCTGAGGAATAATATACTAAACATCTACCAAAATCTGCATCAGGGAAAGTGGTTATTTTCAAGATAGTATCCAAGATGGCCACTATTCACTTAAAATTAATGAATACGACTCACTCATTATCCACCTTAGAATCCTAATTAGTTTCATACTCCATGGTCTAGAGTTAAGATAATTTGTTGACACAGGGTAGAGTGAATATAAGGACCCCAGGATACCTGGAAAATATAAGATGGCATCAAAAAAGCCTGCTGTGTGCTAAAAATCCGCAATTTGGTTTTGATTCAATGATTTTGAGGGTGAAGTAGTAAAAAAAAAAAGTTACAAGGACAGTGAGTGGTCTGATGAGTCCAAAAATCCATGATGGCTTCAAAAAATTTATTCTGAAATGGCTGCTAAAATTAAAGCAGACATAGCTGATTTCATATCGTCCATGGAAATGTGATTTCGATGTTTAATTTTAAACCACTGGTTTGGGTTAAGTAATATATAAGGATAAGTTACAAGGACAGTCAGTGGTCTGGTATGTCCAAAAATCAAAGATGAAGTCCAAAAATGATCTTAAAATGGCTGCTGATACATAAAGCGGACAAAGTTCATTTCATATCGGCCTGGGAGATATCAGGTGGGTCTTTCATAAAGCTGTCCGTAAGATAAGACGACTTTAAGAACGACTGGTGATCCTTTCTTTTGGTAAATGGTATACACCATAGGGGATGGTTTAGCGCGTAAGAAAGGATCACCAGTCGTTCTTAAAGTCACTCTTAACTTACGAACAGCTTTATGAAACGGCCCCCAGTTTGGTGTCTAAACCAATGGTTTCAAGGGTCAAATAAGACATTTGGATAAGTAAATAAGGGCTGTCATTGGTCTGCTATGTCAAAAAATGCGATATGGCCTCCAAAATGCAGGGTCTAAATTGACTGTGGTTCTTAAAAGTAGACATAGTTCATTAGAAATGCACATTGTGGATTTGATTTTGGTGTCTACACTAGAGTTTAAAGGATCAAGTATTGTTTCAAGTTGAAAGAACAGTCGGATGTCAAGTTTATCAAAAATCCAAGATTGCTTAAATGACTGCTATTACTTTAAAAGTGGATATAGAACATTAAACATACACCTGGGGATATCATTTTGGTGTCTACACTAGTATTTCAAGAGTTGAAAGTAAAAATACATATTAAGGACTGGCTACAATGACTATGCAGTTATCCATTTTGCCTTAAAATCCAAGTGGGCTTTAAAAAATGGGTTCCAAAATGACTACTGTTACTTAAAAGTGGAGACATTATTCAAACAATACCAACCTGTGAGAAATATTTTGGTGCCTACACTTATGGGATAAGTTATCATATTGATTCATGAGTTTGTAATAGCACCCACTTGATGCATTTCTTTAATCTACAATGGATTTTATACAAAATGGAAAACTAAATATCCTTGTTAATTGTTGAATGTATTATCTAACCCTTTATACCACCATGTAGAAATCCAAATTATTCCTCACATATTAATATTGTATAAACTCTGATCATTATTAATGAGTTTTAGGAATCATTTTAGATGCCATTTTGAAAACTTTCTTGGATTTTTAGGCAAAATGGACAAGTGCATATCTTTGTAACTAATCGAAAGTATTATTATAATCATGAAACCATTGAGTGGACACCAAAATTATATGTCCTTGGTGAATCTTAAATGAACGATGTCCATTTTTAAGTAACAGCATTCACTTTAGACTCAGATTTCTTCACGACATCTTGGATTTTCCGACATAGACCAATGACTGTCCTTGTTATGATATGGTAATATTAATAATATAGGTATATTTACCTAGGGAAGCCACTTCAGTTCTAAAAACTGTTCTCCCAGCGGGCCTTGCCATTATTATTACCCCTGCCTTAGATGGGCTGCCTAGGCGCTTTAGCATTCAAGGAATTCCTTCGCGCATTCAGGGAATTTCTACCGGGTACCCATTTACCTCACCTGGGTTGAGTGCATCACAATGTTGATAAATTTCTTGCAGAATGAAACTATGCCATGGCTGGGATTCGAACCCACGACCCTTTCAAAGTCAAAAGACCAATCCACTGGGCCACAACACTCGAACGGTTGTAACTAATTTTCTGACTTTAAAAATCATGGTTTAAACATGAAACCATATTCTTGATGGATATTACATGTCCACTTGTAAATAACAGTGGCTATTTTATACTCTATTGTTTAACATACTCGACCAACGACTCTCCTTGTAACTTATTCTAATGTATTATTAGAATCACTTTTCCATGGTAGTCCCACACATTCATAACTGTCGAAAAATATTTCCGCTTGAGTGAGCGCCACTTACTTTTGAAAAGTTAGTGAAAATGATTTGCGCAGAACTTGGAAATAGTTATACAAATAAAATTAGAACTTAATCATGAAGAACACGTTGAATTTAGCTAGTAAAATTGATTTCAAGATATCTTTTACCCTTTTTAACCTGTTTCCTTGCCCAAAACACTTATAAGAGTGCATTGCGCCCCACCCCACTCCCCCACACACCAAGGCCGTCGTTACGATATTTGATTACAACCCTAACCCTATAGCTGTGATTTGCATGAAATGGCTTAGGCTTGACTTTCATTTTGTTAATCATTATTGAATTTAGCTAGTAAAATTGATTTCAAGATATCTTTTACCCTTTTTAACCTGTTTCCTTGCCCAAAACACTTATAAGAGTGCATTGCGCCCCACCCCCTCACACACCAAGCCGTCGTTACGATATTTGATTACATTGAGCTGTGATTTGCATGAAATGGCTTAGGCTTGACTTTCATTTTGTTAATCATTATCAAGCTTGAGAAAAGTGTGGAAAAACAAGTATTAATGAAAAATGATATGATAACCCACTCTGAATGATAAAATCTTAGTGATAAAAATGTTGGAGATGGGTGATATAAACTTTTGTTCAGATTCATTATGTCCTCAGATCCAGCTGGCATAAAAAGGGTAAAGGTTGTACTTACTAAGTGTTGAAATTTCAATTTGGGTGGCAAAATTCTTACAAAATGCTTGAATGTATCTGTTTTATTTCAATTGACCAAAAGTGCAAGGGAAAGGTATGAGAAATGTTTCGCAGGGTAAGTTTGATTTCGCCATTTCCCCTTGACACAACGTGAAAACGAGCATTTCTGCGCAAACAGATTTCTGGGAGCTTTACAATAATGGATAGTGCACAATCAAGTGTAACATTCTGTCAAATTTTTTTACTTTCATTGGATAAATGAGACCCAAACCCAAGATTATATGTGAAGAAATTACCCTCATATTGTATATTTTTAATTCCCGGGGCTTTTTCAAAGTGTAAACTTTTTTTTGATACGCACTGTAGAGTGAAAGTGAGACTGTTTGGCCCTGTTTGAGGAGCATTTACAACATACAAAGGCAAAGCTTCTGGGCTTAATTGTCAGAGCATCATAAGAATCTGGCGAGATGCACACAAATGAAATGTGGCACCAGTAGTATTACCCCAAGCAACATTTTGATAATTCAGGTATCATAACAAATGTTGACTAAAAATGTAAGGGAAAGGGTCGCTACAACCCCCCCCCCCAAAAAAAAAACCGAAAAAGTATAATTCATTCATAGCTTGAAATAGTAAGGCACATACAATCAATAATTAATATCGCATTGTATATTCATTCACTTTTATAATCCTTATTTTTTTATGTAGACACGTGTGGATGGAAGCACATGGGGTGGTATTTCTTATCAATGCCGATGAAGATTCGCCATAAAATTGGTAACAGTTAATGTTACTGTCGCAGATAAGATGAGCCTTGTACTTTTGAATTGTCTTACTATTGAACAATCTAATTACATAACCGACTGGGCAATTAATTACCCTCCGATCCAACCTTTGGTTTAGACAAACATCAAAGGGGTGTAATTGCTATTACGGGGGGATTATAACATATTGCCGGTGATCAAAAAGCGGGAGAACAATAATTTGGTGTTTTAAATAAAAAGGTACACATTCTAAATGTTGTGATCAAGGAATATACAGAATAATTTGTGAATTATCATATGAAAGGAAATTTAATTCAATTCTTGTAAGAGATGACACTTTGGAATTACGTAGAAATGATTTTCTTGTTCTGTCACTAATTGAATACAACCTATTGATATATATTTCACATATTGATAGACATATGCAGAGCTAGATTTTTGTATGAAAATATTATATTGAAAGGGGAAGTGTTAAGATGTTCAAAATGCTTATCTTTATAACGAACATGAATTCGATGCCCTTTTTTCTCAAATTATCAGACTATTATCGAGCACACCGTGCGCAATTTTGTCGTATTGTCAATACTTGTGTCTCAAGACACAAAGTGTATAAACTGGAAATTCCTGGGGTCTTGCATCTGTGTTTGCTTTTGGTGGATATCAACCTATCCAGAAAGGCTTGATGGGGGTGACCTTTAGTCTAGATTATTTAAAGAAACGATTTCTCAATTACTGCATTCTCGTGATCATGTCAAATAGATTTTGTTTCGATCTAGAGCTGGGAAGTGAACGGACACTCTAGTTGGTAACTGGATCCAATGTGAATGGTGTGAATTCTAGACGTGTTTATCAAGGGGAAATACCACCGCACTCTTCTGATATATCTTCTACAGATCTGGTAAGGGAGATAAAGTATGTCCATTGCATCAATTAATTTCTAAATATTAATAACATGAGCCCTTCATATGAGTTCAAAGTCGAACTTTGCAGTTTCACTCTTCGAGTATATTGATTTCATTTCAGAGTGGTTGGTCTGTGTAATAGCGGCAAAAAAAATACTGCAACATCTATGATGCTCAGTCGAACCAACTTATATATTCATGTCATTTCGTTCGATACATATAAGTGATGACAGCAATGTCTACACTTGGTCTTGGGTCATATGTCGATACGATAAAATCTCTCGTGTGAAAGCGGGGTATACAGGAACGATGTTGCTTAGATATGTAATGAAATAAAGCAAGGTCAAGAATTTCCTTTTTAAATCATCTTTTGATATACCCGTCAGCCGTTCCCTCCTGAATATAAACTTGACTGATTCGGCACTGCTTAAAAGGGTTCACTTTCCGAAACCTAACACCTCTATAAACGAAGTCAGATTATTACCGATCCACGCACATCCACTTATCGGTATATTTGTTGTTGGAAGAAAATAGTCGAAAAAATACAGAATTCTATTTTACTTTACAGGGTACTTGCTTCTAGTTCATTTCCGAGATGGAATTACCTAGAGGATTTATAATTGCTTCATTCATCCTGTTGGTGTCTATCTTAATCGTGGCAGGAGAGCCAGATCCCAATGTCTGCATCCCAGCACCACCAACGGGAGAGGGCCCACCACTCCCTAAATTACCCACCCAGTACCGTCTCAGGATAGAAGGTATCTTTATCTACATGATACACTTGACTTATGCTATCGTTGTGAGAATACTATTTTTTCTACTATTTCAGTAGTATTTATAGTATTCCAACAATTTTTAGTTTTATCATTATTATTATGGTTTTTACTGTTGTCGTTAATATCATTACCAATATTGTTTATAAGTATGCCAATATTTTCATTATCATTGACATCTTTATTGTTATTATTACTATCATTATTATGATTTTATCAGCATTATTGTGATTACTATTATTATCGTTATTATCGTCATTGTCTTTATCATGATCACCATTGCAACTGTTTTCCAACTGAATGTTGCTGTTTGGCATCTTCATTTTTCAGCGAACATCAAGAATAAGGATTACTCACTTGAAATGCAGGAATATTACGACCAGCCAGGTAACAGGGGTGCATCAGATACCCTGTCAAGAGGGTTTCAATCCCATACATCCTACAACTACAATACTGGACAATCCATCACCACAATAGGTACGTCCTAGTATCAATTCACCTAGGTCGCATCATGTATCATACGATCCAATTTATCCAAAATATAAGGTCATGAAATAACTTAAAAGGGCGAACCAGCGCGCGGCATATTCGTCGTTTATTAGTTCATTAAACAAATGGATAGGGGCGCACGTTGTCCTGCGGGGCCAAAATGAAATTAAGACATTGTTAAGAGGTATATTTTGAGGATAACATCTCTGAATGTCGGGACATTTCTACATGGTTGTCACCTGAGGAGGCAGATCGGGGCAGATACACGCCCCCAACCCGACTTATTAACTGATTATTAAAGGATGAATAAATGATGAATAAATATACAAGTTTAAAAAAAATAATTGGGAATAAAGCCAACTGATTAAGAAACGGAGGAATTGATTTGATAAAATGTGAATTTGTAAGTATTCATTAGTATTTGGGGAGTCAGGTGTCTAATCATAAAGATAATAAAATAAAGGCCACTGTCTATAGTTCAAGACAAGATACTCCTTGTGTCGCTCCAAGAAATGAAATATCTTTGGATGGCGATGTTACAAAGTGCTTGAAAATAGTACATTCGGCAGATGTTGCCAGATGTCTTTGTCTTATTGTCAATGTCAGACATTTGCCATCGCTTGCTACGCTTGTTCCCGAAATAATACAGAGTCATAAACTAGATTAGGATGGTTTCAGAGAGCAAGGAAATTCAGCAATTTGGATGATACAATGTCATTACTAATGTAGTAGTATACACGTGATATAGACGTAATTTGGACATAATGTGAGAATTGGGCACAAACTGAGTAATGAGAACGGCTTCCGCTTTCATTGTTAGTGTGAGATATCATCATGGGAGTGCAAACTTCTCCAAATTTTGATAAAAGGGATGATCCAGGCTGAACATATTTCAACTCAAAATTCACAGAGCAAAATGCTGAAAATTTGATCGAAATCGGATTACAAATCTCGAAGTTATTGAATTTTAAAGATTTGCATTATTCCGGTGAAACAGTTCTAGGCATGTCGTCACTGTCATGAATATTCATTAGGTGGGCTGATGATGTCATATCCCCACTTGTTCTTTTGTATTTTATTATATGAAATTAGATTTATTTAAAAAAATTCTACCAAGAGCTAAAAACATTGGATTGACAACTGATTTAGTGCATTTGTTATTTATTGCCGCAACTTATTTCACCATAATGGAGACACATCATTTACATATGTATGAAAACCTGAAACATTTATGATTTCACGTACATAAGTAAAAAGAAAGTGGGGATGTGATATCATCAGCCCATCTAATGAATATTCATGATGATGTGCATATAACTGTTTTCGCAAAATATTGATAAACTTTAACATTCAATACCTTCGTTCTTTGTTATCAGATTTTGATGAAATTTTGAACTTTTTGCACTGTGAATTTGACTCGATTTATTTAGATATAGGTATTTTCAGCCCGGACCATCCCTTTAAGATATTTCGTCCGTACTTGCATCATTAGTAAACGTTTAAAGTAACCTGTGCTCATATGAACCTGATCTCATTTCAACAGACATATCATAACCAAGGACGCAATAAACTGTTTTCTTATCTAAACTTACCAATCCATTGACCTTTAAACTTATCTGTGCCAATCTGTACCATCTGGTTGTAAGTATTTGCATGGTTAGCCCCCCCCCCCCTCCAAACACGCACTTTAAAAAACGATTGTTTACAAATAATTATAACCTCAACCATTAACTTAAATGAAAATGCAAGATAACATCAATCAAGTCCCTTCAAAAATGTATTCAACATTGTTCTATTCCATTCTAATGGGCATTTTTTGGCACCTCCGAGAAGTAACACCAGGTTCCACAAAAATGTTACGACTGATTTCATATAAAGACTCTGAAAATCTGTTCCTTGAACGATTCTGATTAATGATAAAAACTTACTCAAATCCCTAGATTCTAATCCTGAATGCAAACAAGCTTGTTTGTTGTTTGTGTGGATGTATATGGTTGTTAAACTCTGTCTACCAGAATGATTCTAGATTTCTCAAATTTTCGAGGTGAAGAAAAGGTCAATCTTTTCCAGATATCTTTAAACTTTTGGAAGTGTAAATTGATCTACATTAGATGTATGAAGTGATATTCATTCGGAAAAAAATTATCACCTTCTATTTGTGTCATGTCGTTTGAGGAATGAGAGAGATTGGAATATTTATGTCAACCATAGCAACAATATTTTATCATGAGGAAGTATTCTTTGTTCAAAATCCACATATTCTAATTTGAAAGTAAAAAGAAAGTGAAAAGAAAATCATCTATTCTTGCGAAACTTTTCGCCCAATAACTCTTAGAGTTTTGCGAAATCATATTTTAAAGGAAGGTTGAACATTATGCATGGTGTAAAAAAACAACCAATTCAATTAGTCTTGTCTTTTATATGTCGACCACGCCTTTTATCATGTAAATGTAGACTGCAGTCAATATCATTTAGGTTCAAATAAACATATAAATATGTCGTCTCATTGTATCCCAGTATTCTCCTCAGGAATGATCAGTATCAAATATAATATTTTGTAACTTTTCTCAAAACTATCCTGATGATTGAATAGAGTATATAGTGAGTTTTTTTAAATTTAAATACAGTTAGACCACTAACATTAGCATTAATTTTCTGAGGGAATGAGGAACACTGTATAAGAGTATCATATTTTGTTTTGTTTCTACATTTCCCTTTTTAAAATGATTCAGGTGACAGATGTTTCGTTGCAAATATGTCGACCACGCCTTTCAATCTCTATGGATTCGAACTTGTAGACGGCTCTCCTCATATCGGAGGGGTTAATGATATCTTTACTTTTGGCGGAAAGGTAAAGTAACTTTGTCCGCTAATTTTTCGTGACTGACCATATTCAAAATCATGTCTATTCTGAGGGAAGAGACAAAAATAAATTTGATAATGAAAAAAAATCCCCCACTTTTGTTTTGGTACGAGTTTTGTTACCGACACATTTTCTTGATCAAGTCATTTCAATTTCAATCTTCTTTGCTATCTCAATCGCATATTGCATTTTGAAATGGATGTAATCCCCGGTCATCATATATTATTACCATCATCAAATCTATGTTACAAGTATGATAAGTTATTACGTTATCTTTGATTTTAAACTTATTTCTATATGTATTTGTTTGTTGACACATTCAAACTGAGATAAATAAAAAAAATCTATATACAATATCAATATGCATGATACGGTCGGACATTGTTGAATTCTTTCCTGATCTAATTCCCTGAATATGGTGCTTAACATTTTCAAGGTCCTCGGGACATGAGCTTAATTGATGCTTTTAAATCCCAACTTATCAAAATTACTTCTTGTTCTAAAATTGCATTCTGTGACATTTCAGTTATTTACAGCCTTTCGTAGAGAGGGATGGCATTTTGTTGGGGTAATCTAAAAGGGCCTGTTGTATTTTTTTTTTGGGGGGGTTTGCGGGCCGAGAAGTCAATTGGTTACCTTTGTTGAATCATTTGGGGTACGCAGATATTTAAGCAAAATATCACCCGCAGTACGGGCATGTGGGACTTAAATTAAGTGCCAGAGGGTGCTGGGGTTGTCGCGATATATGCTTTTAAAATGTTAACAACTAGCTTTTAAAATGCGGGTAGCATGTTACAGTCCTCCAAAGTCTATGTTTGTATCAGGGGCGGCGGAACGTATTTTCATTGGGGGGAGGGGCAAGGGAAAAAAAGAGGTACCTATATGTCAAAATGGGATTTTTGGTGAAAACGGATTTTTATTTTAACCATGAGATCATCATCAAGCGCAAATTGTTAGCTCAAACTTTTGGATATTGCATGCAATAAGACGTGAAAATTAAACATTCCGAGCAGTTTTTGTAATTTTGAAAACGATGTGCATCTAACTAAAGCATTAATGCGAGCGCGAAGCGCGAACCAAAAAAATTTTGATTTTCTTACCTGAAATGTATTGTTTTACTTATAAAAGAAATGGTATTTCGATTTGAAAAGAAAGGCACATTTCATTTTGAAGAAAAGGGCATTTTCTATTTTGAAAAAGGAGAGTACTCGACCAAAAAAGTAGTATTATGTGCCGCGGGCGAGACAAAAAGCGGCCGGGGCGTTGGAGCGGGCTTATTGTAAAAAGGAGGGTCCTCGGAACGAGCTTCGGAACTACAAATGTTTGTGAAAACGGGGGTCCTTGGAACGTGTGAGTGCGTATGCATCCTTATGGAACGTGCATGCAGCTAGCCCGGCGGAACAGGCGCTGGGTGCGCTAGCGCAGATGCGATGATCGGACAGCGCTCTGCGGCCGCTTTTACCAAAAGTGCGGCTCATTGTAGCAGATCAGTGCGACCAGAACGGCGTAACAGAAAATATGCGAAGCTTTTGAGCGAATTTCTGTCTTCTTTTTTTTTTTCTCGATAAGAAAATGCTATGCTTTGGAGCGGCTTTCTTTGTTCTTTTTCTCAAAAAGACAAAAATGCTATGCCTTGGAACGGAAATTTGATTGTAAAAATGGGGTCCCCTCCGCGGCACATGCCACTATATGCATTATATAGTGAGTGCCTCCCCCCATCAGAATCATATTTACTTTTTTTATGAACATTTTTCTTCATTATCTCTTGAATCCCTTTGATGTATCCAGTATAATGAGACGTACATCGGCCAAGAGTATGTGAGAGGTATCCTAACAAATCGCTGGCAGAACTGTATGTACATCGAAAGCACGAACCAGACCTATCTTCTTGACTACTTCTTTTCAATCCCAAGTCACAAGACAGCAGGAGGTGGTGGAGAAATCCCAGTCAGGGCAGTCATGAATGGAACGGGTGAGGTCTAATTTGCTTGAAAGATTTAATTCCGGAAGGTGATATTTAAGGAGGTATATCGTTTAAAAATTCACTTTGAACATATTATGGACCGATCACTGAACGAAAGTGAGATGCCATCAGCCTTCATTATTACGTACAGCCTAATCTACGAAGACATTCGTTAGTCGTCACATAGTAAACTATTACAATATTTCCAGGATTGATGTTTATTCCTCATATGCGGTATATCACACAAAGTTTGTAAAGTTAGAACCATTGTAGTCTATTTTAATTTTGAAGTACCCAAAATGTTGTCGCTTGCGCTACATTCCAGAATACTTATCATTAATTTTGAAGAAAAAAAATCTTATTTTTACAAAACCCCATCTAGTGGAGCTTAAAATATTTATTCCTCATGAATGAAATTTACAATCAGATAAGGTGTGAAAATTGATATTTGATTTATGATATATCATCTTTCAGGTCAGACCTATGTTCCCGGTCCTGGGGGTGAACCTATTCCACTCCCCACGAGACACAGTTTCTATCACATTTATGATTTCTTCGAAGTCATACCAGGCCCTGTCACCGAGGAGAGAGCATTCGAGGTCAGTGAAAATAGTATTTTTAAAAAGTCAGCTTTTCGAGCAACATTCTTAGTCGTTTTCGTCTAACTCAGTAATCGATGTAATAACGCTGTGCACTTGGGTATATATGATGTGTTTATGTCTATATGGTCGAATTACCTAACTGACGAAACTAACTATTATAAATGAGTAATAAACACAAGTTTAAAAAGAATTAAAATGGGTAAGCGATGATGAATGACCTTACAATGTAGATAAGACCAAACTTCACATTAAGAAGTATGGATGTGATTAGCCGTCAGCATGGTCAGTCTGCAGTTATTCTTGAAGGTCTTGTGATCGTTTTTCGTTTTAGCCTCCTTTGGGATTTATGTGTGAGAACCGAATAAGTGAGCAACCATTCCCTGAACTATATGATATGGATGTTTTCAATGTTGGAGTGGAGCTAGCAGTACCGGCGCCAGCAAACCGTATCTATACTATTTGGGTACGTATTCATTCTCATATGCACACGCACCCAGACATACATCCTCCCCGCACGCGCGCACACCATCTCTCTCACACACGTTCCCGCACACCCTTCATCATCCATGCCAACATGCTTACATCTCATTTTATCCCCTCGCTTTGTTCAAAAGCTAACTTTTAGTTACGTTTCATAAATTTTATGAAAATATTATGTTACGTACAGTTCATGAAATATCCACAGCAGTGGTAAAAATCGTTAAAAAATTGTGGATGGTAAGTGATATTTGGGGGATGGGGTTCAATTCCCTTAGAAAAATTGTGTTGAGGAAAATTCAGAAAAATTCTGACATGAGGCATTCTTTCCACCATGCCCTCATATCCTCTCAGCTAAGCTACATAACATTTCAAACTGTTTTCCGTGATATCCATACCATTTCAGGTTTCTCGAAAAATTGTTTTGACCCCTTAGTTTACCTGATGAGTCCGTAAAACAGTATCCAATTCTATTCTATGAAATAAAACTCAAACGAAAAATTATTGCATCCCCGGCTATTATCCAACTGCTGTAGATACAAATAGTTGATTCTATAAGTACAATAAAGTTATCATATTCCTTGATTATACAGTAGTAATACGATTGTCTTCTGCACTCCACAGGAATATTATAACTACAAAGCAAATATAGTAGCCTATCAGTACCAACCTTGGGGTGTTGGCGAGCCCAAAGATCCCTTGAAAGAAGTTCACGACTATAACCTTGGTAAATATTATTTTTTTTGTTTTTAGAATTCTTTTGGAACAAAATTAATTCATACAAAAATTGCTTTAAAGCATGCCTTAAGATTAAAGAGTTATGATGGCCTAAAAAGATTTATAATATGTCAATGAAATGTTTTATTTGTGAATCGGTGAGACAGGTTGTCAGTTGTCACGTGAATATATCAATGTAGACCCTACTCAAGTTCTGATACAACTTCGTTACACCTATCATGTTGATACAAAATAATCCTTTCCATCCTAATAGATTGATATTCTCTCAATTCCTGTTTAATCGTATTTCATTTTTTTTTCGTTCTGATTGATTCCAATCTTGCTCGAGGATCATATTCCTTCCCATGTGTAGGTCTTCTAATCTTATCGATATCATCCATTTTACATTTGATTCAGGACTTAGTTTTCAGATTGATATTGCCAAGAGTTCTTGTACAGTTGGTCCCATCCCTGTTTATACTGGTGAAGCTGGGAGTGATGATGGAGAACATGTCTACCTCAGATCAATTTCAAGCTTCCTTCAACTTGGCAAAGTCAATTGGGTTTATGAGGGTCAGGTAAGCGCAGTCTTGTTGTCTCTTGATTTAAATAAAAAAAGGAAAAATTTAACATTCAACAAGTATAACACTATTATGAATTACGTCAGATTTTGATGAAATTATCAGCGTTATGATTTTTCTTATTTTTCTTCATCGATACAAGTCTGGGATGGACTTGGCCTTTAAGAATATTTAGAGGGATGGGGATGTAGCCCGCTCACTGGTACTGTGTACACTAAATCAGCTCTCTATTTAGAAAAATAGTAATATTCTGTAAACGATATAGTTATCATAGTCATCAACACAGACATAACATATCATCAACACAGGTCGACACAAACACATACAAATAAAAAGTCCTATGACATCATGCCCTACAGATCTGTTTCGTCTGAACAACAAAGAAAGCTGTTCCATCTATTCAGGTACAATATGAAGTGATTTTGTATTAGTTATACAAGTTCATTTACAGAAAGATCACGAATGACTGTGACTAAGGAAGCACGACCAGTACACGATAGATTAGAGAGATTAAAACTCCATACCTACATTTCTTCATTTATACACAACAGACACCATCACCGACATAACTATGCATAATGCATACATCATGTCCGTAGGCCTGTAAGGAATCACCCACTCCCGGCCCTTTTCATTAAGAGTCACTGCTTTGTTACAAAATGCTACTTTGCCATTTTCGCAACTCCCATGTTAAGAGGACAACCACAGTCAAGGTTTCCAAGAAAGTTGGTGACTCTATAAGATATATAGTTGTACGAAAACTGTTCCCTGGATTTTTTTTAAGTACCTCTTTTGAATTCAATCATCCCACAAACATTTTACTTTCAGTCTACTAGAAGGCAAATTCCTGTAGAATCTTGGATCGCCCAAATCAATGATTTCGAAGTCGGACCAGGCATGACCTCGAATATGACCTTGGAATATTTCTTTGCAAATGTAAGTATGATTTTCATTTAATTTTCATTTTAGGGAATTCAAAAGTTTTTCTTGATAACCTGATAACGATTTATTAAGATGGTTGATATATGCCCCATGATTTACATGATTTATTACGAAGTTAATCATTTCACAGTATCTAACTAAAACTAACGCAGTAAAATATTTAATGGTAGTTATTATGAGTGCTTATGATATTTTGGTCACAGCTCACGGGTGCCCTCTAAGTATACCTACTTATGAATATATTCAATTGTATGCTTACTTTTAACAAAAGGTTTTTCTTGATAACCTGAATGCCTGTTAGAGGCTTGTCAGTATTGATAAGTAATGATCACAAACTTGAATCCAGTGACTGTATATTTGCGAGCAATATTTAGAAAATTGGATCACTTAGGAATCAGTCGAATTGAAATTACACGGTCGATATAAAAACACGTATAGACAAACACACACATATATAATTATCTACAAATACACCCCACACTCACCAACACACACATCTACAAAAACACCCTCACTCACATACTCGACCTATTACCAATTGTATCACATTCATACACAGTTACTCATGACATAAACGATAAACATTTGAACTGCTGAGCTTTATCGTAAAAATAAGAAAAAGGGTCTCTAGGATACAATCAAGCCATTTACTGCTAATTCAATCAATGTTGGAAAATAATTGCACATCCTTTGTTAACACTTTCAACATTTTAATATAAATTAAAACAAAATTACTTTCGGCACTTGATTTTGTTTAAACAAAAGGAATGTTCTCGCCTCTGTATCATTTACAATTAAAAATAGATCATGGTAATGTGATAACTGCAGAAGAAAAAGGAGTTTATACGAGAAAGATTTATTGACGAAATTGTTTTTTGGGGAAAATCTTCAACTTTTTTGACACCTATAGTGGTGTAGAATCCTTATATTGACTACGATTTCGAACAAAGTGGAAAGCATACTGAGCATACACACCCAAGCCATATCATGCAGAATTTTCCTACACGGAAGATATTGCATCTTCACTCTTGAGCTGTGGGCAGAAACGACACCATTTTATCCTAATCATGTTAATGACTTTTGCCATTTAGAATGAGTTTGATAGTGTTGCTACTGTGCTAAGTTGAGATTCCTTGTCAATGAGATTTCATGCTCTACAATAAATTCATTATTGTTATTCTTTAGGCACGTCACAATCGCATTCAAATGTGATAAACCCTTTAATAAGTTACAGACCGGTAAAGACGGTGTGACATACATCTAAATTCTTGCAATATTTACTTCTAAACATTGTGACTGTTCATGACCGTCTTTCATTGAAAGCTAAATTCTATATTTGCACTAGAAATTTGGCGTGTCCAAAGGACACAGATGCCCCTGCATGACACGATCAGAAATTCATTCAATATGATTGACCTTAATATCGTGCAGAAACCAATATGCATATAATTATAATAAACAAATTTTTAGACCTTTGAACCAACTTGCATATATAATGAGCTGTGACCTTTGACCTATGAAATTCGAATCCAAAATTTGCCTGTATTTTGGTGTCATCTACCTAAACACATCCAAATTTGTTTTAATCTGTTGAATATTTCATAAGTTACCATGCGGAAACCAACTGGCATATTTAGTGAGTTGTGACCTTTGACCTACGAACTCCGAAATCCAACTTAGCCTGGAGTTAGGTGTCATCTACCTACACACAATTTTTTTTAATCTGTTGAATAGTTCATAAGTTATCATGCGGAAACCAACTCGCATATTTAATTAAAAGTGACACACGCATATATTATGAGCTTTGACATTTGACCTGCGGACTCCGAGTTCGGACTTTGCCTGTATTTCGGTGTCACCTCCATACACACCCACAATTTTCAAAATTCCTTAAATATTTTTTCGAGTTATTGCGCGGAAACCAACTCGCATATTTAATGAGCTGTGACCTTTGACCTGCGGACCTTGAATTCGAACTAAGCCTTTATTTTGGTGTCATCTACCTACACACCAATTTTTTTTTAATCCATTAAATATTTTTCGAGATATAAACCAAGTGGGGGACGGACGGAAAAAATATGGTAATAGTGACTTCGCCATATCTGAGGAAAGACTTTGCCTACACTTGAAAATATATGTATCTTTTGTATTTCAACAGGAAAGTTGGAGTTCAGCAGCTAAATTTCATCATGCTGTTAACCATATCCCCGTAGCACTCGACGTTACTTACACTGTTAAGGTAATTGAGACTTATTGTTCAATGAAAATGCAGATTGACTGAAATAAAACGCGTGGTGTTTTATGAACTTTCATTGACACTTACCAACGCAAATGCATGGTAATATCCGGAAGATGAACAGGGTGTCGTAACAAAGGGACACAATAGACTATGTTCATACCCCTTACAATTTCGGGGAACTCTTTTGGAACTACTTCCGTTTCTGTGAATGGGCTAGAGTTTGGCTGTTCTAATTCCTTCTTTTGATTTACATAACATTCCCCAATATTGCACATCACTTACTCCATGGCTACTTAATTATTTCTTTATCATGTTAATTGGTCTCCAATCTTTTCCAAGATATTTGCATCATCTTCATGCAGAACAACATTTAAACATTGATAATGAGTAAAATGAGATGTCTATCCATCTTTTTGTCAGAGTTTGAAAATTTATTTATTTCATATTTCTTTTGAAAGGGGAATATTCCTGTGCCGATCAAATCAAGCGTATCGCAGCACTTCTTCGCTCTGAATTACGACGCGTTCAACCCTTATATGACTGATGTCAGTCTCTGCTATGACTCTAAAGATAGCAAGGAGCTCGCTATAGACATGGAGGATAAATGTAAGTCGGACGACTGTTTATCACACAAAAATTATTGAAATAACTAACCCTTGACGCCAAAACACAGGCTATTTGAAGATTATAAAGACTTGGAGACCTCGAATGTCAGTTACAGCATACACGATTTGTAATATGGCCTATATATACTTGCTTTTTAAATTGATAATATGTATTGTATGAGGGAGGTCAAAAAGTTTATATCTTGCCAAAATCAAACAGTTGATCCTGCGGTGTTGGAAAAAATAAGAACCAAACCATAGCGTTGTTTCCAAAGGTATGTCTTACGTTTCATCCTCCCTTCACTTTTTTATCTTCACTTGCATGCCACACCCTGCAATTGACATTTATTGATTGATGTAGGCCTACTTTTTTATGTAAGCCTGTCTTGTCTACAAAAAAATGGTTTAAAAATAACTTCATACAGTTTATTATATGTGTTTCTTTTTCATCAACAGATATATTTGATGTTTATGTTCAAAACAGCACAAATTCTTTCTATTTTGGAGTGGTTAACAGCCTGGCTAAAGCAGCTAATGTAACTGCTTCTAGAATATCAAATCCAGTGGTGGGTACTTTATTCGATTTAGAACATTTAAATGCTAGTAATGAGAAAACCACTTGTCATGTTTTTTAACGATACTCGGGTTGTACATGAACATAAAGTAAGATATTGAATAATCATTTATTTTGCCGAGTATGAGGGGTTTACTCGCGGTTGGTATAATATCACTTGGACTAACCTTCATATGGGCTAATTACATTCGGGCTAAACCCACTTAGTCCAATTCTCATTTGGTCTAATGACCACTTGGTCTAACTGCCAGTTAGTCTAATGACCCCTTGGTCCAATGCCCAGTTGGGCTTATCTTCGCTTGGTCAAATTTTCATTTGTTCAATTGCTACTAGTATTTCGTCTGATTTATTTTATAGTCACTTGGTCTAATTGCATTTGGTCTAATACTAGTTCATCTAATTATCGGGTAGTATAAAATTCATTTCGTCTACATGCCACTTGGTCTAATTTCCAATTTGTCTAATTTCCATTTAGTATAGTGGTTTGTTGCGCTATACCCATTAGGTTTTCGCGCATAAAGTTTAGTCATGTTATTTGGGTTTTTCTTTTTCATTTTTCCTGTACACTGTAGAAATTTACTATTACGTTTTGTCCGTTCTAGGCCTTATATTTCTATGGCTATCCATTTTCTTAAATGTAAATGAGTAATGAGAGGGGGGTTGAGAAGGAATAAAAAATAAGAACAAGCGAAAAATAAATTAAGAGGAAACCAAACGACCATGACACCATATGACAATTAGACGAAATGAAAATTAGACCAATCGACGATTTACCCAACTAGTCAATCGACGATTTACCCAACTAGTCAATAGACCATTTGTCTATTAGACCAAGTGGTCATTAGACCAACTGGATATTAAACCAAGTGGAGATTAGACTAAATGGAATTTAGACCAAGTATGAATTAGACCAAATGGTCTCAAGACCATATGGCAATTAGACGAAATGAAAATTAGATCAAGTGGAAATTAGCCAAAGTGGAAATTAGACCAAGTGGTGTTAGACCAACTGGAAATTAGACTAATTGGTTTTAGCCCAAATGCTCATTAGACTAATTGGAGATAAGACCAAGTAGGAATTAGACAAATTGGATATTAGACCATACATGTATGATAATTAGCCCAACTGGTCATTAGACCAAATGGGAATTAGACGAATCGGATATTAGACCAAGAGGGAATTAGACGAATTGGATATTAGACATACCGGTTGTAGACGAAATGGGTGTAGACTATGTGAAAACGAACTGATAAGTAGACCAAGTGGTATTAGACCATCCGTATTAGATCACCGTATGAGGTGATAGGCTAAATGTTTAGTTCTAGGCCCTTCAAGCATTTAGATTTAGTAGATACTGTAGAAATAACACACCCCTTTCTATCTCCCCCTCTAATGCTCTCTCTCTCGCATGCTTTGCTTGCTACTCTCCCTCTATTCTTACACACCCACACACATCCTCACACCCCCCCACACACACTCTACTTCTCTTTTTCCCCCAGGCCATTGAAGGCAATGGGGGAATGATGACGATTTACTTCAAACTTCTTGGAATACCTCCTGTAGAGGGAGACGTCTTGAACATAACGCAGCAAATCACGCTCGAAGAGTCTCATGAAAAACTTGACAAATCCATAAATGAGGGCTTGATGATCACATTCAGGAGTGAAGGACAGGTACGCTACTCCACCCATCCACCAAGGTCGTTTCTGTATTTAAGGGCCCCATTTCATAAAAAAAGTTGTCATGATAGCAAGTCTTGCTGAAATGTCAACCCCAACAGTGAAAATTCTGCTTTTTTTATTGGTTCTTTTAATGAAAAAAAAAGATATTTCATCAAGATTTGCTTTCATAACACCTTCTTTTTTCTGGTTCTTTTTTTATTTAAGGAAATAGGGCATGAACTATTCGATCAAACACGATCAGGATTTTTTTTCTTGGTCGATCTATATTGGCAAGCAACTTGAGGTCAATATATCTTGATCGAAGAGATCGATGACGCTCTTGTTCCCTTTTCGAATATTTTGAACATGTCCGAAAATATTCGAGAAGAGAACGAAAGCCTTTTCAACAACAAGACCCAACGTACTACAATTTCAAAAATGCCTACCTTCACAAAAAAAAAATCTTGCAGATTAAACTGATGAAAATTCAATAGAAATCTGGTTACATCCATATCATGGTTCTGTGTGATTAACATTATGTTGCTGTTTTTTGTAGCTTTCGATGTTTACTTGATTACTACTTGTTAACATGTATAGAAGAACTGTTTTGGCATTGTAAGATCTAGAATGTGTTTTAAAACGAATTTGACAAAATTTCGTTTTCAGCAAGTTGATCTTCCCGTTGCAAGACAAAGTCTTCGAGCCGATTTTGTTCCAGCTGAAACATCGGGAGGATTCACTGTCGGTAAGGAAGACAAAATATTTTTTCCTGATTTTACAAGTAATTTATTTCTCAAAACGGCTCATGAAATTAGCCTTAACTGTGGTTAGAAAGCATGAATAAATAAAATCATGTATAATTGTGTACAAAGAACCCTAAATAGGACTAGTGATTCGTTAAGCGAATCCTTGTGGAGAGATGAAGTGTCAGAAGTTGGGAGGGGCGGCTTGCTTATTCATGTTTTTGCAGTGAAAACAAGAAAATGTTGTCCTAGGTATTACGATTGTCAAATCATCTTTGATATTAATTAAGTAATTCCTTCGCAACACGAACCTTTTCCCCTAAAAATGTGAAATCATAGAATTCCCCAATATGGTTGTGTCCCGTTGTTCGAAGAAATCTATCACCGTAAAGCTATATATTAACTTTTCCAATCGAAAACCTGACGCTGATAAAACGAAGAGTATTTTGTCTTTGGAACCAACAACAAAATGTGCCGTTTTCTTGGTGTATTTTCAAAACTACATATATTCTTATGAGATAAAATGTTGAATTAGTGTAAACAAAATTGGTTCAGGCGAAAGTAAATACATAAATAGGCACTGGTTATTGCATGAGCAATAGCCTCGGAAAGTGTTTTTTTTTCGAATGAGGAGGCTAACAGGTCGAGGTCGTTCACCCCCTGCTTAAGTTTCTTATTGCAAGTGATCGTAGCGACCGACCGAGTTCAGCATTTTACTATTTTTTTTAAAAAGAAGGGATGTCTGTGACATCATCAACTCCCCCGAAAAGTTATGTTATAAACAAGGGAGTGTTGCGACCAAGTAAGGTTTTTTTTATTGACAGGAAACACAAAATGCAACATGATGCTTTGAGAAATATGTTCCTCAATAACTATGTTACTCATAACGTTGCAAGAATACCAAGAGTTAATTTGCAAGGAAGTGAGAATTGTTTGCATGTTAAAAAGTGGATATGTGCATGTTAGAGGACTCAACGGCTTGTCATGCTATGTTGGTTGTCAGCCACTCCAATTTCATGATCCTCAATTAGTATACCCACAAAGCAGTAAAGAAGAACGAATAAGTATGTTTACATTTTGGGAGATCATTGTGCACTAAAGACAATCATAAAAAATTACCAAATGGGCCTAAAGAAGACCCGACCCTTACGTGATTGGATATAGCTGATATGTTGAGGTGCACGGGGGAAATATTATGGATGTCAGTATGTTTTACATGTTTTAAGCTGATGGTTTGACATCAAATGTATATGTTTTCTTTTTCTAGGTGCTCTAGTCGGCATGGGAATAGGCATGTTCGTATTTGGTGGAATACTCGCCATGGGCGTGGCCTTCTTAATGTCCAGAATGTCAAAGGGTCCTTTCTCGTACAAGACTCAAGAATAGAGATTACCTCTCCAGCTTGATCGTAGATTGTCCTATATTTTTGGTACAGATGTTAGTTATTTCAATATGATTCATATATTATACGGATATTGCCTAAGTAGAATGTGAATATAACAATTCCTCTCCCGACGGAGTTATATTTTTCAGAAGGGATTATATTTTGCCCGAAGCGCTAAAGGGAGAAAATATAGCTCCTGGGGGGATTTGAAATGTTATTTATTAAAAAGATCCTGTAGACCAGGCAATATATGGTCCAGATGCTGGCCCTTCGAGGTTTTTTCCCCTCCACTCTCTGCGCACCATCCACTGGACGTTTTCCACCACACTGCACTTATCCAGTGATCGCGCGACCCCAAATTTACCCCTCTCGGTGCCACGAGCCTAATTACATCAGGATGGCTAAAGATATTCGTTCAACCAACCCATTCGATTTTTTTTCAATTTAATACTGCTGATTGACAAAAATGTATGAATACGATTCAAAATCTAACACTGATTCTAGAAATGGTAACTTCTGAACTTCCTTCGCCCAAATTGGGAAGATGAATAAGTGATTTGGAACTATTTTTTGACTGGCGGACTAATTAGGGCTATTTTACTGTTTCAGTTGATGAATTTGATCCATTCATAGTTATCTTCATAAGAGGCGATTTATTTTTAAAATGAGCTGGTTATGGTATCCTTTCCTGACCAGATATGGAATGTCAGATATATTTCGTATCCAATGATAGTAAACATTCCACCCTCTAATTTCACATTTATTTTTTATGAATTTTTCAAAAGTGCCATTTTAACACACAAGTCTATGGGGAATGACACCTCTCCCGAATTCTAGTGGTGTTTATGGTGTGTCTGCTTTGTACCTAGTTTCTTTGCGCCCGCGTGCACTGGATCCTGACTGGATCCAAAATTGCACGGTTAATGACGTCATTGCGAATGGGCTGAATGATCGATATCAATCTACCAATCATGACAAGGATCTATTGAGGCGTCATGTAAAGATAATATTTATCTTAAAGGAACTTATTTCACGGAATACCCAGAACATTCCGCTGATATGTGAAACATTTCACCAAACTCTTGGAATATTTCTGGTATTTCTTCCTGAGATATCCAATATAATATAAATATTTTTCTAAGATAAATTTTGAGACTGTACAATTTTTCTCTACATTCAACTTCATATTTCGTGTATGGCATTTTCTTTGTATTTTAATTCATATGTATTTTGATGGAAATAGCTAAAAATAATAAAGTTTAATGAAACCAATTTGTGGTACATATGCTTTTTTCATCGAATGAAATATCTCCATCTATTAATACTTCATAGTAAGTTTTTTGAAAAAAAAGTTTTTGGAGTGTGTGAGCAAAAAATATGGGGATGGGAGGGGAATGCTCAATGAAACAAACGACCCTTGATTCCGTCAGTTTTCATAGGAATAACATGCATAAAGGTGTGACGAAAATGCTGTGGCATAATATGCTGGATCATACCTCTCACACTTGCATGCTCTACGGCGCGGCGGGCGTACTATTAGCGAGTCTCAAACAGCCGTTTTAACGTTTTCTTGTACAATCTACATAGCTGATTTGAACAAAACGACTGTTTTCGACTCGTCGTACGGCTGCCATGAAGCAAATGTGACTGAGGTAGTTGCCATGAAAATCCTGCGGCGATCGTATAATTGCCACTCGCCGTAGAAATATTATCTACGGCGGCCGCAGCAAATGTGACCGAGGTGTAAGCATCATTTCCGCGGCTTTACATAGTGTAGTGGAAGATATATGTCGTGACGTCACCATTCGCACAATAATTGTGGAACCACCATGGAGCTACTAATTGGTAACGTTGAGTATTGAAATGATATCCTACTTAAAAAATTTCATTAATCGAAATTTCACCATTGTTTGTTTGCTTATGTAGCAAAAGTCAAAACTCAATTCACAAATGGAGATGTGATGTAATGAGCACGTTGTCCGTATTCCATCATATACACTGCGTCACACAAAGAAGGAAATCTTAATGCATTGTAATTTTTAAACATCGTAATCATACATTCGCTTCATGAAATGTACATCAATGACAATTCAATTTCAGACCCAAAACAGAACATTCTTAACACTTTTTGTAGCCATGAACAGGATAGGTAGATATCTATCTAAATAATATTCTGACCCAAAACTGGACATTCTATAGAACGTCCAGTTTTGTTTTCAGAGGGTCGCGCCTTGCGATGAAGAACAATCGCAAAGCGCGACCCTGTTGCACCCACAAATGTAATAACGCCCACAAATGTAATAACGCCCACAAATGTAATAACACTTTACCCACAAATGTAATAACGCCCACAAATGTAATAACACTTTACCCACAAATGTAATAATTTCACCCACAAATGTAATAATGCACTTTACCCACAAATGTAATAATTTTTGATCGCCCACAAATGTAATAATGACTTTACCCACAAATGTAATAAATTTGAAGGGATTTTTGGCAAATCCGTTTTGAACTAAAATCGTATAGTAATGCGTTCATATAGAACACAAGTGCAAAGTCTCTTTTCCTGACCCGGTTAATTAACAAATTATAACATAAATCCAAAGTCTTTATTCCAGACCCGGTTGTTTCAAAAATTATAATATAAATCCAAAGTCTTTACTCCAGACCCGGTTGTTTCAAAAATTATAATTCAAGTACAAAGTCTTTATTCCAGACCCGGTTATTTAAAAAATAATCATATGAGCCTAAAGTCTTTATTCCAGACCCGATTGTTTAAAAAATGATAATATAAGTCCAAAGTCTTTTCTCCAGACCCAGTTGTTTCAAAAATTATAATATAAATCAAAAGTCTTTATTCCAGACCCGGTTGTTTCAAAAATTATAATATAAATCCAAAGTCTTTATTCCAGACCCAGTTGTTTAAAAAATAATAATATAAGTCCAAAGTCTTTATTCCAGACCCAGTTCTTTCAAAAATGATAGTTTAAGTCCAAAGTCTTTTCTCCAGACCCGATTGTTTCAAAAATGATAATATAAGTTCAAAGTCTTTTCTCCAGACCCGGTTGTTTCAAAAATTATAATATAAATCCAAAGTCTTTTTCCAGACTTGGTTGTTTCAAAAATTATAATATAAATCCAAAGTCTTTATTCCAGACCCGGTTGTTTAAAAAATAATAACATGAGCCCAAAGTCTTTATTCCAGACCCGGTTGTTTAAAAAAATATGATATAAGTACAAAGTCTTTATTCCAGACCCGGTTGTTTTAAAAAATAATCATATGAGCCTAAAGTCTTTATTCCAGACCCGATTGTTTCAAAAATGATAATATAAGTCCAAAGTCTTTTCACCAGACCCGGTTGTTTCAAAAATTATAATATAAATCCAAAGTCTTTTTCCAGACCCTGTTGTTTCAAAAATTATAATATAAATCCAAAGTCTTTATTCCAGACAAGGTTGTTTCAAAAATAATAACATGAGCCCAAAGTCTTTATTCCAGACCCGGTTGTTTCAAAAATAATAATATGAGCCCAAAGTCTCTATTCCAGACCCGGTTGTTTCAAAAATTATGATATAAGTACAAAGTCTTTATTCCAGACCCGGTTGTTTAAAAAATAATCATATGAGCCTAAAGTCTTTATTCCAGACCCGATTGTTTCAAAAATGATAATATAAGTCCAAAGTCTTTTCACTAGACCCGATTGTTTCAAAAATTATAATATAAATCCAAAGTCTTTTTCCAGACCCTGTTGTTTCAAAAATTATAATATAAATCCAAAGTCTTTATTCCAGACCCGGTTGTTTAAAAAATAATAGTATAAGTCCAAAGTCTTTATTTCAGACCCGATTGTTTCAAATATTATGATATAAGTCCAAACTAAGATACGATAATGATGTTCCGGTGGAATAAAAATGAGAATCGAGCCTAGTCTTCTCTCCAGACCCAGTTAATTAAAACTGGTGGAATCAAAGCAATCCTTGAACCTAAGATCATGTTTTTAAAAAGAGGTTTAGAATGTTGTCTTTATTCCAGACCTAATCATTACAAAAATTACGAAAAAAAATCTTCTAACATAAGACCCTATCATATTCTCTTGGAATAACATGAGTTGTAAAACGTACTCTTTCCTCCAGACCAGGTTATCTAAGAAATGAATTAAAAAAGAAAATCAAATCTAAAACCAGTTTTCAAAAGTTACACCCAGTAAAAAATATGTCTGTACCCCACACCCAGATTCTTTTGTATAACAATACTAAGACCCCTACAAAACATTGTAATAATGCATTTGCAAAGAAAACGTCCATTTTCCAGACTTGGTTATTATTTAAAAATAAAATTGTCTAAAACAAATACCCAATAATCTAACTACTGTGGAATAACATGGAGATCGATTGTAGACTTTCCTGCAGACACAATTATTTCAAGAATAAAAAAACAATAAAACCCAACCCCCAACAACGAATCTAAGAACCAACAATCCTCCAAATTAAGACCAAGTACAAAAGCACATGTTTAGAGCGTTGTCTCTATTCCAGACCCAGTCATTTAGAAATTAATTCAAACAATCTTAAAAACATAAGACTTTGTCATATTCTTATTCCTGTTAAATAACATTATTATTATGCTTAGACCTTCGTCTAGACCCAGCTATTTATAAGATAAACAAATATTGAAAAAAAAATCAAAGCTAAGACCAATCTTTAAAATTAAACCCAGTTAAATCGCTTGGGTTTAGAGAGTTGTCTTTACCCCCACATCCAGTTCTCTTAAAATACAAATTAAGCAAAAGATTAATCTAAAAACTTAGACACCAGCATCTCCCAAAATATAAAACCCTGTGATAAGGCATACCACAAAAACGTCAAATTAATAAAAGGCGTCAATATTCAGATCTGAATGGTACGCGCCTTAAAAACCCAAAATAACAACAACAACAACCTTATTCTACATGAATGATGTTGTGGCGTCTTTGTTAATATTGTTTGTCTGTTTTTATCGTTTCTAATATTGAAATAACTGCATGGGTCTAGAGCAAAGACTACACCATATTTAAAGACTGGGCGTTGTGGCGTGCGCCTGTAATCCAAGCTATGTGGGGAAGTTACAAATTGATGCAGAGGTTCGAGGTTCGAGCCCTGGTCACGTCTTTCGGATGGTGACGTTAAAGGTCGGTCCCAGATGTAAATAATCATATCTGATTGAGACACGTCTGACAAAACTCAAACACACACACGTTTGCCCCCTGGAAAGATTAAACCTCAAGATATTGATGGACCTGAATCCACCGACGGGACAGCCTAACTCCGTAACTATAGTACGGGTGTGGGAGGGGGCTCTTCTTTCTTTGCCTGTCTCTCTCTCAGTCATTTCAAATCAGTTTTTTTCCTATCTTATCACTTCTTGATCACATAAATCCTCTCTCTCTCTCTCTCTCTTTACTTATAACCCCAGAAAATATATCTTAGGCCACTGAGATTATTGGAATTGTAAGTAATAAAAAAAAAATGCTGAATATATTATAAATGGTTCTTGGGACACTGAAAATTTAAAGTACCGAAGAACTTGTTAAAACGTTATCCCCTCTTGTTAGAATGATTTTCTTAATATAATATCTCATAGATCGTCGATCAACAACCTTATCGTTTACGGGAAGTAATCCCCATATTGTGTGCTGATATCTTATTCCTCAGTTTTTTGTTTTATATGTATTTAAAGGTTTTGTGTTTTTTTTCATAAAAAAAAGGAATGAATATACAAGAAATAATAATAATAAACAAGTGGAATGCCTCTGACCATCTCACCTGCATCACGCGAATCAACATAGCAGCAGTGCTGACTTTGAAAACTACTATAACTCGCACAAGATGTTAAGTGATACTTGGTTACTCTTATTTCCATGTTTTATGAAGTAGACCAATACACTTACAGAGATAGGATGGTAATTCAACAACAAAAAAACAATGTGGCCAAAATTCATTGACCTCACATGACCTTTGACCTTGATCATGTGACCTGAAACTTGCACAGGATATTTAGTGATACTTTAATACACTTATGTCCAAGTTTCAAAAGTCAGATCAATAAACTTGCAAAGTTATGATGGTAATTCAACAGATACCCCCATTATGGCCAAAGTTTATTGACCTTTGACCTTAGTCATGTGACCTAAAATGCACAGAGGATGTTCAGTGATACTTGATTAACCTTATGTCTAAGTTTAATGAACCAGGTCTATATATTTTCTAAGTTATGATATTTCAAAATCTTAACCTCAGGTTAAGATTTTGATGTTGATTCCCCCAAAATGGTCTAAGTTCATTGACCCTAAATGACCTTTGACCTTAGTCATGTGACATGAAACTCTAATAGGATGTTAAGTAATACTTGATTAACCTTATGGCTAAGTTTCATGAACTAGGTTCATATACTTTCTAAGTTATGATGTCATTTCAAAAACTTAACCTTAGATTAAGATTTGATGTTGACGCCGCCGCCGTCAGAAAAGCGGCGCCTATAGTCTCACTCTGCTATGCAGGTGAGACAAAAAGAAGTAATAAAAATAATACTAAAAAAAATTGCTACCCTACTTCTCATACAGTGGGTGGCAAAAATAGTCAATCATGACTTATTGCCAAACAAAAACATGGAATGGAATGGTTATCCCCTCTTGTTAGAATGTTTTTCTTTTATATAATATATCATAGATCGTCAATCAACAACTTTATCGTTTTCGGGAAGTAATCCCCCTATTGTTTACTGATATCTTATTTCTCAGGTTTTTTTTCATATGTATTTAAATGTTTTGTTATTTAGGTTTTTTCATAGAAAAAGGAAGGAATATACAATAAATTATTTTTTTAAAGGACAAGTCCACCCCAACAAAAACTTGATTTGAATAAAAAGAGAAAAATTCAACAAGCATAACACTGAAAATTTAATCAAAATCGGATGTAAAATAAGAAAATTATGGCATTTTAATGTTTCGCTTCATTTCACAAAACAGTTATATGCACATCTCGGTCGGTATGCAAATGCGGAACTGATGACATCACTCACTCACTATTTCTTGTGTATTTTCTTAAATGAAATATGAAATATTTTTATTTTCTCGTCATTGTCATGTGAAATGAAGTTTCATTCCTCCCTGCAACACGTGGAAATTTATTATTTTAACATTTTGTGCTTTAGGCAAGGAGGTCCTAATCGTCAAATTCGTAAAAATTGAAATAATGTATAATTCAAACAATTAAAACCAAAAGAAATAGTGAGTGAGTGACATCATCGACTCTCTCATTTGGATGTAGCTGGCTCGTTCATATAAATATTTTGTTAAAAATAAGTGAAACTTTGAAATGTCATAAATTTTACATCCGATTTTGATGAAATTTTCAGCATTGTGCTTGTCTGAATTTTCTCTATTGATTCAAATCAACATTTTCCTGAAGAGGACTTGACCTTTAATGGTTGCTGGGTCTTTGTTTTGTTGCTGTTGTTGTGTTTTAATGACTTTTATAACTGGGTCTGACAGAAAGACTACGCTACATTTCCATGTTATTCAACATAAATAGGATCGTGGGTCTTTGTTTTTTATAATTATTATAATTTTTTTAATAAATGGGTCTGGAAAAAACACTTTGGACTTATAATTTTTTAATTAACCGGGTCTGGAAATTTTTTTTCGCATTTTTGTGCTATATAAACACATTACTATAAAGTTCCAGCTTTTAGTTACCGGGTCTGGAGAAAAGACTAAGCTCGATTCTCATTTTTATTCCACTGGAATATCATTAATGTATCTCATTTGGGACTAAAATTATAATCTTTTAAATAACCGGGTCTGGAAAAAAGATTTTGGATTTATATCATGATTTTTTTAAACAACCGGGTCTGGAAAAAAGATTTTGGATTCATATCATGATTTTTGAAACAACAGGGTCTGGAAAAAGACTTTGGACTTGCATTATTATTTTTTAAACAACCGGGTCTGGAATAAAGACTTTGGACTTATATTATCATGTTTGAAACAATCGGGTCTGGAATAAAGACTTTTGGATCATATGATTATTTTCTAAACAACCGGGTCTGGAATAAAGACTTTGGATTTATATCATGATTTTTTTAAACAACCGGGTCTGGAAAAAAGATTTTGGATTCATGTCATGATTTTTGAAACAACAGGGTCTGGAAAAACTTTGGACTTGCATTATCATTTTCTAAACAACCGGGTCTGGAATAAAGACTTTTGATTTATATCATAATTTTTTTAAACAACCGGGTCTGGAATAAAGACTTTGGGCTCATATTATTATTTTTGAAACAACCGGGTCTGGAATAAAGACTTTGGGCTCATATTATCATTTTTGAAACAACCGGGTCTGGAATAAAGACTTTGGATTTATATTACAATTTTTGAAACAACAGGGTCTGGAAAAAGACTTTGGACTTACATTATCATTTTTGAAACAATCGGGTCTGGAATAAAGACATTTGGATCATATGATTATTTTCTAAACAACCGGGTCTGGAATGAAGACTTTGGACTTACATTATTATTTTCTAAACAACCGGGTCTGGAATAAAGACTTTGGGCTCATATTAATATTTTTGAAACAACCGGGTCTGGAATAAAGACTTTGGATTTATATTATTATTTTTTGAAACAACCGGGTCTGGAGAAAAGACTTTGGACTTATATTTTCATTTTTTAAACAATCGGGTCTGGAGAAAAGACTTTGGACTTAAACTATCATTTTTGAAAGAACTGGGTCTGGAATAAAGACTTTGGACTTATATTATTATTTTTTAAACAACTGGGTCTGGAATAAAGACTTTGGATTTATATTATAATTTTTGAAACAACCGGGTCTGGAATAAAGACTTTTGATTTATATTATTATTTTCTAAACAACCGGGTCTGGAATAAAGACTTTGGGCTCATATTATTATTTTTGAAACAATCGGGTCTAGAATAAAGACTTTGGGCTCATATTATTATTTTCGAAACAACCGGGTCTGGAATAAAGACTTTGGATTTATATTATAATTTTTGAAACAACTGGGTCTGGAATAAAGACTTTGGGCTCAGATTATTATTTTTGAAACAACCGGGTCTGGAATAAAGACTTTGGATTTATATTATCATTTTTGAAACAATCGGGTCTGGAATAAAGACTTTAGGCTCATATGATTATTTTTTAAATAACCGGGTCTGGAATAAAGACTTTGTACTTGAATTATAATTTTTGAAACAACTGGGTCTGGAGTAAAGACTTTGGATTTATATTATAATTTTTGAAACAACCGGGTCTGGAATAAAGACTTTGGATTTATGTTATAATTTGTTAATTAACCGGGTCAGGAAATTAGACTTTGCACTTTTTTGCTAAATGAACGCATTACTATACGATTTTAGCTTAGAACGGATTCGCCAAAAATCCCTTCAAATTTATTACATTTGTGGGTAAAGTCATTATTACATTTGTGGGCGATCAAAAATTATTACATTTGTGGGTAAAGTGCATTATTACATTTGTGGGTGAAATTATTACATTTGTGGGTAAAGTGTTATTACATTTGTGGGCGTTATTACATTTGTGGGTAAAGTGTTATTACATTTGTGGGCGTTATTACATTTGTGGGCGATTATTACATTTGTGGGTGTAACAGACCCTCTGAAAACAAATCGATATTCTGACCTAAGATGTTATTATTATATCATCTATTACCCCCCCCCCCCCTCACACACACACATAATTCTCAGAGCTATCCAACTCATACTTTTCTTTTGGACAACATACTTGTATTTAGCCATATCCTTTATCTTTGATAACATCTTCCTAAATTTTCCTTGAGAATTTACTTTGTTTTAATATGGAAAATATAATGTCGCAATTAATGTTTATTCCACCAAGATGCTGTAACCAGTAATTTATTTCATTACCTAAGTATCTACAAACTAAAAAACAGAAAGGCATTGGCCTATCATGGTCTATCCCCCTGATTACCGTCCAAGGGAAAGGGCTTACATAGTTTACAAATAGAGAGAGGAAGAAAAAACCAAGCATAATGCAATTAAGGAAAGGAAAACCAGAGGAATTAAAATCCTGATTGTATTGTAACAGGTTATTATGGCATTATACAAATATGTATACTGATAAAGATGTATAACTGTATAAAAAAAGATATACCCAAATACAACTTTTAGAATTTCACTTAATTATTCTACATTTTATGGTTAATATGACCTTAAAAAGAAAAAAAAATGATTTTCTGGACCAACAAGCTGTATGACATAAGAAACAGAATAAGCTACAGGACAGTGTGTAATATAAGACAGCATGTTTAAATTTTCTTTTGAATGCGCTTAATGATTGACTCTCAGTCAGGGTGACCAGATTTCACAAAATGAAATACGGGACAATCGACAAAGAAGGCTACACACTGTTACACCTGTGACAAATTATAAAGAATTGGAAGGGTGAACGAATTAAGAATGAAGGAGAGAAAGAAAAGAGGTGAATTGAGAAGAAAGAAAAAAAAATTAAGGGAAAAATGAAGGAGAAAAAAGAATAGACAGAATAAAATGATGAAAGAAAGAATAAAAGAGAGAAAATGTTTCCGTCATTCTTTAAATTGAATACAGAAAAAAAAAGAAAAAAGGGAATGGAAGAAGAATACATGTGTTAAAGACAAAATAAAGGAGAGAAAAAAAGTAAGAAAAAGGAGGAGGAAAGAAAGAATGAAGGAAAGAAAACTGCTTCCTTCATTCTTTGAAAGAAAGAAACAAAGAATAAGGGTTAGAAGGAAAAGTAAAATAAAGAATGAAAGAAATGAGGAGAGGAAGAATGAAGTGAGGAGGGAATGAAAACATAATGGAAGAAGAGAAAGAAATAAAAGAAAAAGGATAGGAAGGGAGGGGGAGAAAAAAGTTTTTAAGAAAAAAGAATAAAGGAAATATAAAAAAAGGAAATTTAATAAAGAAGACAGGTAAGAAAAAGGGAGGAAAGAAAGAAAATGAGCACACAGAGAGAGAAAGGATTAGGAAAGACAAATAGGAAATAAAGATAGATGGAACAAAAACAAGCAAGCAGAAAGGATATAAGGATGAAGAAAGGATAGAAAAGAAAGAAAAAGGAAAAGAGTTCAAACTTCAAGCACAAAAATCTAATCATCTAACAAAATCATAATGAAATTTGGTGTTTTTCAATTATATTTTTAAAATGAAAAAAAATGTTTTAGAAATGAATAAAATTTCAAAGTGTTTTTTTTTACTTAAAAATTAAATGAAACATCGCGGCATCATACACAACAAGACTCAAAACGAAAGCTGAAGCAACTAAATCTAGTTATGAAATCTCAATGACTTGTTCCTCCGATTACATCTCCAAATCAGTAATCTGAGAACTATGGAAGCTTAAAAGTGCCACCGAGATGTTGAGATAATTATCTTGGGAAGTCGACATCATGATAGCAAAAGATCAGATGACGAGATCCCGGATCTCGTCATGTCGACATCTTGTAGAAGAGATGATCAGATGACAAGATCTTCTATCTCGACATGTCTACATCCAGTGGAAGAGATGATCAGATGACATGATCATGGATCGAAGATCTTGTCATCTGATCATCTCTTCTAAAGGATGTCGACATGATGAGATCCGGGATCTTGTCATCTGATCATCTCTTCTACAAGATGTCAACATGACGAGTTCCGGGATCTCGTCATCTGATCTTTTGCTATCATGATGTCGACTTCCCAAGATAATTATCTCAACATCTCGGTGGCACTTTTAAGCTTCCATAGAGAACCCATAATATAATCATACAAATTTCCCGCCGATTTTGTGATTATTTTGGCATGTTTGGTGGAGAGAATCTGCTCCGATCCTACATGCCTAGCTAGTAGCCTGCCACACAATGGCAGGAGGCCAGTTCGTTAATTGCGATGTATTGGGTTAGCAAGAAAATCACCGCAGAACTTTGAAAAGTTTATCGATATTATTGTTGTCTCTGCTTCGTCATCTATTGGTTATTTTGATGAAAAATCGTCACTTTTAAATACATTTTGTTCAATATTCTGAAATACGGGACAAATAGGCGTCCCGGGAAGGGTTTGTTGGGACGCCGGGACAAAGAAGCAAAATACGGGACAATCCCGGGAAATACGGGACTTCTGGTCACCCTGCTCTCGTCGTGCGAGATCTAGATCTAATTAGATATCCAGTGTGGAACAACATCTTCGACAAACATGCAGATCGAGAATGTTCAAAGCTTTTGTCTAGTTAGACAAAAAAAAAGATCTAAGTTAGATGTAGACTTCACTTATTAATGATTGGAATGTAGATCTAAAGTTAGAAGTTTTGGGGAAAATGCTGAAAAGAAAACATACTGATAGATGTACGTGAATCAGTTTTTAATACCCATTGGCATTGCCACCGGTTCTAATAAATAAATAAAAATAAATAAATAAATTATAAATGAATAAATAGAAGAGTCACGGCCTATGCAATGGGCTGCATAATAAATTCTTGTCGACGGGTTGGTCACCACGTCGTGTTCCTCCTAGCTGAACCAAGTACCAGTGCTAGACTAGAGATGAGATCTGAACAGACGACGGAACATACGTAGCTCAAGCATAAAGTAATGGTGGGTTCACCGAAGAGGTCAAAGAAAATAAGGTGGTCATATTCAATCCCGAAATGTTTTGCGAGTGGTCACAAAATCGTCTCGGCGCAAATCACCTAATAAAGCCGTCTGGTGAAATCGCTGAATACAACAATCACTTATTTGGTCATAATTTTAGTTTCTAAAACTTATATTTGTAAAGTTTTAAATATCAATGTATGCCTTTAAACATTCATAATCCCGTAGGTATTTTTATGTTATTTTTGATATCGTTGTAGTCATATCCTTTCAGTGCATATTCGTGATCGCTACTAATTTGTTGTATTTGATCGGCGTTTGATTTCGTTGGCATCAACGAACGTAGAGGGCATCTAAGGAAGGTCAACTCAGGGGGGTGAAACTCCGCTTCTGCATCCGGTCAGACATGGGGAAAGTTTGGAAGGTCAAAAGTGCACACTGCTCCCATTTTTCGCGTACTAGGCTATGGACACCGCAACTTCATGGCACACCAGCGAAACAGAGGCGTGGTCATAAATTGGCCTGCGCGCACAGCGTAAAAATATGCAAATAAGCAAATTGTCACAAATTAGCATAATACGCGACGTGATTGAATATGAAATTTATTCATAGAGCTGCGTCTTTGGTAAATTCATGTCATTGATCATTCCCCCGTTCACCCCCTCAAGGTATTCAGTTGTTTATTCATCTTTCCTTGTTTACATATTTTTAATTCTTTCGCGATTATTACTACATCAATTAATTCACTTATTTATTTGCTAGATATTTTCCTGGAAGACATTTTGGAAGCTTACAAGAGATTCATTAGTAGGATTGAACTTAGGGATCTGCTTGCTCTATAGTATTGGTGTTCATCACTGCCCATTATTTTCATTACACTTCATGAATAGCCACAAATATTTGTTTATTATTTTGGGGGTGGGGTAAATACTTAAAATGATGAGAAAAATCTGAGCAAGAGAGCAATCAGGTCATTTTGTCTTTATTTTGAAATTGAAATGAACAATCTGGTGCAAATCTTATGAAGATTTGTTTTTTAAAGTCTGAGTTTGGGATGGGAACAAAAGAGAGCCCAGTACCCCCCCCCATGTATTTGCTCTCATCAAGGCTATCTTAAAGGTCACTTCCAAATAAAATAAAAATTTTGTACCTGCCCACCCCCTATATTTATCTATCGATTCCACCCCCCCCCCCTCTTTCTTCCACACACACACACACATTCCACATAATCACGCGAGCAAACAATTATTCTCATTTCATTTTAAATTCTATCCCACTTTTAAAATCAAACTCATTCATGTCTTTAATTCAGCTGCACCTGAATGTCACAGTATGCCATGTTGCAATGGCTTTTATGGGCTATCTTGCCACGCATGTTATTTTGATACTAAATACCTGTTGTACTAGTATTATACCCATGCATGGATACCCGACATACAGAATCAATCAATCAATCAATCAGTAGCACCATCATATTCCAGTCATATAGAAGTAATCTTCAGTGCCATTTCATCACAACACAGTTTGGTAGCAATAACATCATCATCACATATCTTTCACGGAATATACATTGGTGGATTAATTAAATCACGAATATCAAGATTAGAAAGTAATATTTCAAATCAAAATGTTTATTAATTAATAAATTTTTGAATACATGATGAAAATATTTTTTCTCTTTTTTCTCACCAAAGCATCAAATTACATCAGCAAAATGCCTATAATGAGTGCAACAGAAATTGCAAGGATATTACAAGAGAGGGGATGTACTTTTTTGGTAAAATCTAGAGAAAAAAATTTGAAAAAAAATAAGTACGTATATTCACTTACAGCATTTGCTGACAAGAAATAGCATGCTAATCTAATCGGGGACACTTCATAAAAAAGGGGAGCACATTGCCACATTTCTCTAAAGAGTGCCTTCCCAAATCTGCACATTAGAAAATCAGTAACAAAGTTGCTTATTGTCTATTGTTGTGAAGTGCTGCTAGAGCTGTGTTCTATTTCCAACAAATTCTTTTATTTCCAGAGCTAATCTAGTTCATTATATGGGACATCGACAATACAGTGTTACAAAAACAAAGAGATTAAAAACGAAAAAAAATAGTGCAACTTTTCACTTCCCCCAGAAAATGAATTCAACAGCTTAATGTCCAGCAATACATAGAGGTTTTTGTTTCATAAGGACTTCAATTATGGTAAATTGGCCCCAAATGTAACTAGCAACTAGCATGGGAACCCCAATTTTGATCTGTTGCTTTAATGTTTCCATAGTAATTACCAGAATTTCAAAGTTAGAATAGTGGTTAGTCTTAAAGGGGAAGTTTACCCTGACAAAAAGTTTATTGTGAAAATAGCAGAAAAAATAATAAAAAATATTTCCAAAAGTTTGAGAAAAATTCATCAAATAATTAAAAAGTTATTAGAATTTCAATTATTTGATTTGTGACGTCATATGCGAGCAGCATTCATACATAGCGAATGGTAAAAAATAAAATAAATGTCATTTTCTCAGAAAATTGAAAATGGTTTTCACTCTACCTTTTGTGTATCAATAGACAAATCACTTCATACCCGATCATGAATAGAAAACAAAATTAAGTCATCAGGAACCATACAAAATTTGAAATTCATGCATGTTATATTACATAACACATGGGGCAGCTGATCGTCTATAACGTCACAAATCCAAAACTTTGAACTCTAATAACTTTCTTACTTTTTAACGGATTTTCCTGAAACCTTCACCAATATTTTTTACTAATTTTTCTGCTATTTTTACAACAAAGTTTTCTTCAGGGTGAACTTCCCCTTTAATGAATTGGGGTCCAGGACTGAGAGTGATTTCTTCGCCCTTTGTTCTGTCACATTGTTTTTATTATGCAAATTTTTTCAATGAAAATCCATTATTTCTTATCACCTTTTATATGTCTGTAGGCATGTATGATACATAGCCCAGTAAAGGCCCTTTCTGCATTGTTTAGATTACCAGAATACAACCTATCCCTTTCAAACTACTAATATTATTCAAAGTGCTTTCACTACTATAAGTACTACATGTAGATGATTAGAACATTAATAAGGGGGGGGGGGGGGGTAAGTGTGCCCTTTGGAAAAATATTTTAATCTTGTGTGAAACCTATGGACCTAAATATCTATACTCCAATTAATCTTTTTTTCAACAGATGTGTAGTTTAAGCAGCATTCAGTATGTATTGACACATTTATTTAAATTCATTCAAGTTTTTAAATCTGTAATTGCAATGAAGAAACTGCTTTTTATGAACCTGGCCTTCATATTTCTTCTTGATCTGCCCTGGTGATACTCAAACAGCTTATGAAACCTGCATAGTAAACAAAAAGAGAAATGAACCAAATGAGCTGCTGATATAAATTATTCTTACTCATCTAGTCCAGTTTATTTAGAAGTTTAAAACTTTTTATGAGCCCCTACTCTTCCATGCAATATTATTTAGAAAATGCACATGTAGTAACTTATGTTGCCAGATAAAAATCATAGATCGCTATTATAGATCATTATTCATATAACTTTTTTTTATTAAGTGTGAAAACCCATTCAAATATATATCGAAAGATTAATCTCAATATTTTGTCCTTTTTTATTTCTGTCTTCAGAGTAACTGAGTTTTAAAGTGATTTTATGTATGATTAATATAGCTAAGAGACATGGACAATAAGTATGCATTGATGATAATGGAAATACTGGTGAATTTGAATCCAAAAGAATATTATCTCATCATGGAGCTTTACTTTATGGGATAACATGATTCAAAAAAATAAGTTTTTTATATTTTTATGAAAACAAGCATACCTGGCAAGCTTTTAGATCAGATATCCTGTTACTCATCAGATTGTACCCCTTGGTGATGTGCAAATGGTATTTGACTTTGTACTTCTGACTAGGCTGGGACTGCTAAGAACTGGATCCCATTGGATCTGCAATTCAATATACATACAATACTTTACAGTTAAAAATTTCAAAAGTGATAAACAAAATTCCTCTCTTAAAACAATTTTTTTCAGAGTTTCCAGCTTTCACAATTCCCAACTAGAAAAAAAGCAGGTCTTGACCAAAAACTAAATGGTTCAAGCATACGTGGCCTACTATAGTGAGGTCTTTTGTCAATCTTCAATATATATATACACCAAGCCAGCTTTGACAGATGTAGGATAATTATCATTTGTGTGATAATATGGCTCTCGCTCATTCATCAGTGCGATACAATCATTAATTTTTTTGCACTAGTCTATAAACATGTCTGATTTGAATCTCTACGTTAAGTGAGTTCCTCTTAAGTTTGATTTTTATTTTAAAATAGGGTTAGCTCACTTGCTGGCAGGTTTAAATGACCCTTTGCCTTTCACCACAAATAACACCAAGTGAGGACAATAAAGATAAATCAATTGGATCAGCTGCTCTCTTTGCTTAGCCTTATACTTAAACAATTCAAAATAGGGCATCATAAATTTTCTCAACCCTTCCAAAAAACAATTGAGCAGTTTGAACCCTGACAAAGAAATGTTACCCCCCCCCCCGAAAAAAAAAATCATTAAACTCCGTTGCTAGGCTAATTATATTTTAGTCCAATGGTCCAGCCAGGAATTAAAATAAAGTTAACTTAAATCTTTGTAGAAAAAAAGTGAAACCAGACAAGTCTAGAATTTTATTTTAGAAATCTATATCTAAGTTAGACCTATCCTAGGGCCTTACTTTTAATTAAAAAAAGAAAAACGTTAACATCTGTCTCAAATCATTCCATGAGCATGGCAAAATCTACCAATATCATTCCAAACAGATTCAGTTCATTTAGATTTCATTTCATTTTAAATGCAGATAATTATATTGAAATAGCGGTGTCGAAAAATCAGTACTAGGCCCATGGCCTATAACTTCAAATTTCAACTCAAGCTTGTTTGACAATTAATTTCCAACACCTAATGACCTAGCCTACATCGGCAATTTCGCAGCCGGCTGGCACCGGCGATATCAAAGTCCGCATCCCGCTCTGGCTATATACGGTACGGTATTTGGCTTAATTTTGATGCAGCTTTGCCATAAACAAGTCCACATCTACCCCTGATATTTGACAATAAGAACTGAAAATACAGATTTAATAAGGGCGGACATGAAGCATCCCAATTAACCAACTTAGTTCTACGAAAAACTATGTTATTTTCTGAGAAAATATGTCAGTCAGATTTCAGACTTATTTAGGATCAGACAGGAAAAAGAAATGGAAGTATGGAAATTGTGGTTTGCGTTGTAAACAGTTACAACGCAAACCACAATTTCCATACTTCCATTTTAAACTGCACATAAAGCCATGCATGCGACGCCGAACCCCAGCAAACACATTACAATTTCAACTAAGATCAAAGTAAGGAATTGAACTTAACTTACTTTTATTCCTATGGAATGTCATAAGATTGATATTAATGTCTCCTCCAAGATTTTCTGCTCCTTTGAAGTTCACTCAGAAATCATGATTTCAAACATCAATTCTAAAAACAGATAATTAGACTTGCTATTGTATTTCAAAAAGTTGAATTTCGCAGAATCAAAAAGAACGACACTTCGCACAGATATCGTAGGGAATTGTGGGACGGAAAAAAATGTTTAATGCATGAGGACATGAATAAAACATTAGCGTTTTATCCAATCATACAAGTGCATTGTGCGTATTTTGACGTCATTACTCATGAATTAAACATTGACCTTCCAAAATCAACCTTCAAATTGGACAAATGGCAGCCATGTTTGTTATGTACAAAACCTATGGAAAATCAAAAACGCGCGAAAAAAGAGTTGCCTCTCTAGCTCCCTTCGGGAGCTTACGTATACGTAAGATCGTATCTCTGTGGGTCAACTCGATACGCGCATGCAACTGAGCTGCGAGCATATTTTATTGTTCATGAAAACGAAATCAAATGCCGATCAAATACAACAACAAATTAGTAGTGATCAAGAAACGAATATGAAAGAATATGACTACAACGATATCAAAGATAACATTAAAAAATATGTTGAGAGATATACATAAATATGAAAACATACTTTGATATTTAAAACTTTACAAATGCAAGTTTCAGGAAACTAAAATCATTACCAAATCGGTGATTGTTGTTCTCAGCGATTTCACCAGACGGCTGAATTAGGTGATTTGCGCCGAGACGATTTTGTGACCACTGCAAAGCATTTCGGGATTGAATATGTCCCCCTTATTTTCTCTGGGCTCTTCGCTGAACCCATCATCATTCTATGCTTAAGCTACATTATGCTCCGTCGTCTGCTTAGATTTCAACCCCCTAGTCTAGCACTGGTACTTGTTCTGCTATGCGTCGATCAGCATTTATCTGCAGTCCATATAGGCCGTGACTCATTTATTTATTTATTAGAGCAGGCAGCAATGCCAATGGGTATTAAAACAAATAATTCACGTATCTATCAGGAGTATGTTATCATTTCTTTTCACCATTTTCCCAAAAACTTATAAATTTAGAAAAAAATTCCAATCAGTAATAAGTGAAGTCTACATCTAACCTAGATCTTGATCATGTTGATCGATAGACCAAAAGCTTCAGTCTCTGTATTTTGGTTGCTCTGCTGAACTGCGCTGGCTCACTCACCGATGGAGATTATAGTAAAATGTCAGAAATTGTTGAATAAATCCCCAGAAACGACGGTTATTCCTGTCTAGTTGATCGATAGACCCAAGTCTAAAGATCTAACTTTATTTGTCTAACTAGACAAATGCTCTGACCAGTCTCGATCTGTTTGTTGAAGATGTTGTTCCACACTGGATATCTAAGTAGATCTAGAATATATATAGATCTAGCACGACTTGTTGGTATGAGATAGTCTATGCAACAATAAAAAAATACTAAAATAATAATAAACTAAAAACAGATGAATTCCACATTGTCTTTATAGTATAGGACGCCTAAATCTAGACCATTTGAGGGTTGGTCCATGCAAGCTAAGCTTGGTTCAATTCAGGCCAGCAATGCATGGGCTAGCCGCTAGGAGGTTAAGATTTAGTCCGTTAAATGCCTACAGGGTAAAGTCTAGATCTAGAACTAGAAGATTTAATGGTTGACAAGTTACCGTTAGGCCTTACCGTTAGGCATGGTTAGAAAAAGCATAAAAATAAAATCACGACGAGCTCAGTCACTTTGCTCTTTCACTTTCGAAATTTCTCCAAAAAAAATACGCGTTCTGCCAGCCAAGCCCAGGCCATGCAGGCACAGGAAAATTTACCAATTCTTGCAATATGGCAAACAAATTATGTAAAAGTCTTTGATTGCACAGAATCAATGGTCAAATTAAGATATGGATGCTGTCTATCAAATCTACTTTCTGCCCAAAATCATAAATTAAGATGGTGTAAAATCTATCTAGCTCCCATTTCTTCTAGTCTAGGCCTAGATCTAAGTATAACTAAGGTTAAGTCTAACGTAAAACGATGATGGCACTCTGCAAACGATGTAACATTGCAATCAATTTCCCAGAATTGGCTGATTTTTCTTAGAAATTATTGAAGAAAACCAGGGAAAATGTGAATAGGTGGCCGTTTATTCAAGCTTTAATTTGGCTTTGGAACAGTTTGGTTGCTCAATGATTATCGACCTTCGACGCGACGCAGCACCTGGCTGTGCAGCTCAGCTGCAGCGCGCAGCCAATGCAATGCATCCGATGCATGGGTTTTTTTTCGCCGTCCATAGTCTCGGACTCGAAGTTGAAATTTAGACCCGGATTTCGGGGATTCGGCGCCTTGTATTAAGATTTATAGACTTAAAAGTCAAATGCAATTTAAAATTTGAAATCTGACCTTGAACAATCATCGTTGATAAACATCAGCCCTGAAGCAATTGCACTTCAAATCAGACCAGGCAAATTAGACGTCATCGTGTATGTTGCTAGAAGATCTATGACGAGTCGACTGAAGCCCCAGCGCATCATCAACGTTACTAGTAGCTACGCGACCGGACAGACTCGGCGCACCCAGGCCAGAAAAATGACCTCGATTATTACGGAGGTTGTCTATGCATTTATTAGTGGTGCAGCGAAATTCAGCAGAGGAAAATAAGAGATAAGAGGTATCCTCGTCATAGACTTAATATTCCAAAATGAGAAAAAATGTCAAAATCATGATTATTAAAGCTAAATAATTTCTTTAAAAATAAAAGTAATATTTTTGATATTTCAACCTGTGGAGCGTTGTGGCCCAGTGGATTAGTCTTCGGACTTTGAAACAGAGGGTCGTGGGCTCGAATCCCAGCCATGGCGTAATTTCCTTCAGCGAGAAATTCGTCCACGTTGTGCTGCACTCGACCCAGGTGAGGTAAGTGGGTACCTGGCAGGAATTTATTCCTTGAAATGCCACCGCGCTGTAAAAGGCTGCGGGGCTAAAGCCAGGGTAATAATATCCAATGGAGCGCATAGGGACGCATTTGGCGGTGATATGCGCTATATAAGCATGTTGGTATTATTATTATTATTATTAGATTAAGCGACCTAATAATTGTTCATTAAAAATATTTGAAATTAACAAATGAAAAAAAATCAACTCGACAAATTTCCGAAAAGTCCCCCTTATTTTTTAGAGTGGTCACAAAATTCCAGCGGAGTTGACCTTCCTTAGAGCAACACGCTTGTGTGTTGCTGCCCTCTACGTTCGTTGGTTGGCATGAATAATAAAATGTGCGCGCAGTTCAGCTGCATGCGCGTATTGAATTGACCGGAATTTACCTTTCTTAGAGCAACACGCTTGTGTGTTGTTGTCCTCTACGTTCGTTGCTTTTTTACTTTATTACAGAGATGTTTGTTTTTTAATGTCAATACTCAGGCGCCTTGCTTACGATTTACACGATTTCCATAAATGATGGAAACTAAAACATTTTTTTTGCTTCATTACTTTATATTTAGATTTGTGGGGGTATCTAAATAATAATATTGGATGACCAATTTTCGTGGGATGCGTAGAAATATTGTTACTCGCTGTGAACAATATTGGATTCGTCTCCAACTCATCCAATGTTGTTCTTCCATTCGTTCAATATTTTTTTGCATCCCACTCCATGCCATCCAATATTCCCCCCTAAATATAAACTTACAAGGATCCTCAGTGGGAGAATACCCTTTACTCTGTATAATGCTCCAGAAAATTTTGACATTTTCCCTGAAATACAGTGCGTATCAAAAAAGTTTACACTTTGAAAAAGCCCTGGGAATTAAAAAAATATACAACATGTGGGTAATATTTTCACATATAATATTGGTCTCATCTATCTAATGAAAGTAAAAGTTTTGACAGAATGCAACACTTGAGTGAGCACTGTCCATTTTTGTAAAGCTTGCAGAAATTTGTTTGCGCAGAAATGCTCGTTTTCACGCTTTGTCAAGGGAAAGGGCAAAATCAAACTTACCCTGCGAAACATTTCTCATACATTTCTCTTGCACTTTTATTCAATTGAAATAAAACGGATACATTCAAGCATTTTGTAACAATTTTGCACCCAAATTGAAATGTCAACATTTAGTAAGCACAACCTTTACCCTTTTGTGCCGGCTGGATCTCAGGACACAACTAAATCTGAACAAAAGTTTATATCAGACATCTGTAGCATTTTTTCACTGAGTTTTTATCATTTAAGTGGGTTTAAATTTCATTTTTCATTTAATATTTGTTCCTCCACATTTTTCAAAAGATTGACAATGATTTACAAAAGTAAAATCAAGCCTTAGCCATTTCATGTAAATCACAGCTCAGTGTAAATCAAATATTGTCTCGATTGCCTTGGTGTGTGGGGGAGTGGGGTTGTGTGCAATGCAAAGAGTTTTTGGCAAGGAAACAAGTTTAAAAAGGTTAAAGATATCTTCAAATCAATACTATCAAATTCCACGTTTTCTTCATGATTAAGGTCTGCTTTTAGTTGCTTAACTATTTCAAAGTTCTGCGCAAATCATTTTTCACTAAATTTTAAAAAGTAAGTGGTGCTCACTCAAGCGGAAATATTTTCGACAGTTATATCATCATTCGCTTAAATAGATGAAAAATCTTCAGGATATTACAAATGTATAATTTTATAGGATTTTTTCAAAATGTAAACTTTTTTTGATACGCACTGTATAGCCGGTATGATCTTTCCAAGTCAATTGTGAGTCTCTCAATATGTCGAGAAATTTCACAGTATTTTCTCGTATTATTTATATGTTATTCATCATTAATTGCATACCACAGTTGATGGATGTGCCGTTTATTAGGAATATAACATCTGAGGTTTTTTAGCATTGATTTGTAATTTGTTACATAAAACCGATTGCTCATAGATTTTCAACCCATTTTGTAAGTTATTTTTATCAATTCAATATTATTGTCTGACAGGACGAAACTATTGTCATCAGCAAATTCTATCAGTACTAACACTTTGAAGGTCGTTGATGTTTTTAGAAATAACACTGGCCCTAGAATTGAACCCTGAGGAATCTTGGTAGTATTAATGTTCGGTAAAGATTTACTATTTCTAAATACAACATAATTTCGGTTTGATAAATAATTTCTAAATCAGTTAAAAACTAAACCTCAAATGCCATAAAAATATAATTTGTCAAATAGAATATGATGATCCATGTTTTTTACAGATTAAAAAATATTTCAACAGATATCTTTTCTGTTCTAAATATTTCACTTATTTGTCAACAAGTTCAATAAAATCCAAATTTGTATCATAGCCTTGTCTGAATCCATCAGCTTTTCCTAAATACACTGCAAAAACTCTGGTGTTGATTTAACACCAGCCCGGATCAACCGCGTAGCCAGGATTTCATTTTGGAGGGGGCGGTAAATGCACGCAAAGCGTGCCAACACTTACAGAGCGCGCGAAGCGCGCTCCCTAGGGGGTGGGTGCAGGGAGGGGGAGTTTCCCCCTCCCGCACGAAGCGCGAAGCTTTTAGTATTTCATAAATTAAAATAAAAAGGAGCCGTTCCTCTTGTCTCTAGTACCTCCAATTCGGTTGACTATATTGTGATTTTGAATCTTGTTTCCAAATAGTGATTGTGAACGCACAAAAGAGGTATACAATTGAAAATTCAATGGAAGAAATTTAAATGATAATAACTCCGCGCGAAGCGCGGAAGCTAAAGCGTTTTATCAATTTTTCTTGCCATAAAAAGGGTCCCGAGAAAAGGGTATTCTCAAAGATATATTATATTATTTCTTTGGACAGATCAGATTTGATTACAAACAATTTAGCAACAGTGCATATTTTTAACTCGCATAACAGAGGAGAAGATTGGTAGAGGAAGATATTCCTCCCCGCGCAGAGCAATGAAACTCTGAAATTTCAAAGGGCGGACGTTTCATCAAATGTAGATATCTCTAATACCCAATCGGCTCTAATTCATTTAATTTTCTAAGATTATTGAACTTCATTACAATGAAAATAGTGCGCAAAAAGTTGAAACTTCTGTGATTTATTGAAATTATCTATATATAAAAAAAGGATGCCTAATTTTTTTACTTATCCTGAAGCGCTTCATTGTGAATATGAAGAAACTTAAGTGTCATTCAAAATTTCAAACTGAGGGTGCAAAACAGGACAGGAGATGAATGTATACAGGGAAATGACATGAAGTTTAATACAATTTGATAAAAAATATTGTACGTCTTTATTTAATACGACACGAATTTCATACCTTCCTCTTTTTAAATTAGGAACCTGTTTGCCCCAAAATTATGGTTGTTTAGTAATGAGCTGAAAAGCGGGAGAAGTTGACTTTATGGAGGTGACGGCAGAAACTGATATAAAGATTTTACCCGCTCGGAGCCGACCAGACCAGAAGTTGCGCGATCAATTGAAAAAAAAAAAGATGACTTCATATATTTACTTCGGCCTAACCTTACTCAAATTCATGCCCTTATGTATACAATTTTAACTTTAACTGGCAAGAAGCATATAGCTGAGGTGGAAAAACAGCTGGGATTAGAGAAAAGGTGGGGAAAACAATGGAGAACTTCAATATTGTCATTTAACAGCGGAAGCAAAATTCATATATAAATTTAGAGCAAGAAGAGTGAAGGCGTTTCTCTTTTGAGAAAAAAATAAAGAATAAAAAGAAAAAAAACACAAAGCTACCTTTCTTCCCTTTCCTCCCTTCCCTTTTCCTTTTCTCCTCTCTTTTTTCCCCTTCGGTTTTTTCTTTTTGGGACGTTTTGGGGAGGGGGCGACCGCCCCCACCCCCCCCTGGCTACGCGCCTGGCCCGGATTCTATATATGTCCACACCACAGGTGTGTTAAACAACACCAGTTTCGTTTTGGTCTAACACCAAATATGTGTTTATACTACACCAATTAGTATCAAAACAGCATCGGTTTGATTACAAACTGGTGTTGTTACAACACTTCTCTGGTGTGGACATAATATAGATTCCGGGCTGATGTTGAATCAACACCAGAGTTTTTGCAGTGTATGACATTAATTTTTCACACCACAATTTTTCAAATATTTCAAACGTCTAACACATTCAAACCACTTTCCTCTGTTGTGTTTACTACATTGATAATTTGTTTAACGCTTGCAGGTTTTCAATTTCATAGGAATAAAAAAAATTGTCGAGCTCCTTTACTATTTCTTTAGGTCTGTAACTGCCTCACTACGCCTCTTGGTTTGCAATGAGGAGTTTCAAAATACAACACTCCAAAAGAAATTTATTCGTGAAATGATTGTGAAAATCGTTATTTCCAGCATTCCATTAGCCGGATCCCAAGATAATATCACTGTAAACACAGCAAAATAGAAAACATATTTCGAGTAACATGTTCACGTGTCATAGAAATACAAACTGATAAGTTCACGGCTATGCATTTACGCAACCAATATGCGTGGACTTATTCCGTGTATTCAATGAATATTGTATTATAATTAGCTATAAAGAATAACAAAAACTTAAGCTGAGAAACTAAAATACAGCTTGAGTAACTTCAGAATAAGGTTCTAATTAGAACCATGCTGGTGATTCAGTGAACTATCAAGGAAGAATAACAAATGGTTGACAGACAATATTAATATGCTTATAATTTACAGTGTATTATCAGCAAAGCATTAAGGGGAATAACACTGACATCAAACTCTATAACTAAATAGCACTTTCACTTACATGTAAGATATTTGACTATACTACGTTACCAAGAAAATAACTGTGAAACCAAACCATACTGCGGATGACACAATATATGACATTATTAACCACTATACTACCAAGGACAATTATTTGTTTATGACTGTAAAATATTTAATGCGCACATAAGCAGATCTTTCTATATTTGCATCTTCTACAGGTCCTTTGATATATTAATAAAATATTGAGATATTGTTCAAGAATTTTCCAATTGGAGGCTTAAATCAGATGGCAGGTTTGTACATTGATCCAAACTACAGTATATGACTACTACTATAACTCTTGACAATACTCTATATACTGAGAGGAGTTCACTTGCTGGAAACTTATGGGGTTCTACCTATATTATGAAGACTCATATCAACTTGACCGGCTATACAAATCAGAATAATGAAGGGTGGATATTTAATGCCTTTTCACACGTTAATCTTTAATCATCATTATTGATGATTGCAATTCGTCTTTAAAATCTTCGGAACTTTCACACGCTCACTTGAAAACTGTGATTTGAATTCGAATTCCCGAGCGAAGGAGGTAGTGTCCATGGTGACTTGTCAATCCAAGGAGATCTCCTTGGTCAATCAGCAAAACGCATCACAGATACAAACTATATTGAGTGCATGGCATTTGTGTCATCTACGGAAGTGCTAGAAAGGTCATGTAATCTCCGCCCCCAAAAAGATGTTTTTGAGTGAGGCCAAGCCTTTCACACCTAAAATTCGCACCGTAATTTGAGTGAAAGTCAACTGGAATTAACCTCCGGAGAAGAATTTGAATTCGTGATTGTGATAAGCGTTCGTGATTTTACTTTGGTATCACGCGTGCTAAAAATTCTTCACTAGCATTACTTTTCACTGGAATCATCATTACGATTTTTTAACCGTGTGAAAGGACGGTAAAACTTGGCCTTTCTCTGCCTATAACTCTCTAACACATAACCAGCTCTATGTGAGTTTGTGTAGAAAAGGATTAAGAAAACCTAAAGGGCAAAATGAAACATCAAGTGGAATTTGAATTTAAACAACATAATTATATCGAACATATATAAAGCCAAAAAATATATAAATATTTCACTGTACAATGCTGCAGTGATAACAACAAGAAGGAGTTTGTGTTGTCATAATGACTTCAGTATTGATATTTTCCCTTAGCGTAAAATTTCTCTGTCTCTATACCTGTCTATTAGTCTGAAAAAATAATATCTTTGATATTCCTTTTTTTTAGACCAATTCGTCTCTAAAGTCTATCTTTATTTTTAGAAAAATAAATACGGGGAGACTTGAAATAAACATCCTTCGATATAACATTTCCGATGAGTATTCTTTCGATTGCTGTTTCCCAGCCGAAGATAACTTGTTCTGTTTTAATTAAATGAATTCCAGAATACGTTGAAAATAATGATATTAAAAGCTGCATTACCTGATGCATCATAATCTGCAATAACTTACAATGTCATATCAGCTTTCTGCTGCAGTGTCAAAAAGGTTTTTCTCAATATCGTGTTTATAACCAATATTCAAGCCTGTGATATTGCTATTTTGTCTAATTTGATCCGCAAAGGTGTCTGCTTATAACGCAGATCAGGAAACAGCCCTGTCTAATACAAGTTTATACATTTAGACCTTGGTGAACCTACGACCACATGGAAGTTCGACCATCCAGTCCGCACCCGGAGGAGGACTTTCCACTCTTAGGGCAATGCCTGTGATCTTCACTTGCTCTGTTGGACGAAACTTGACAAAAGGAGTTGAATCCCCCTGATTGCCCATTCTAAAGGTTCCCTCCGAGTTGTCAATCCAAAACGAATCATACTCAGACGGTCTGCAATGATGTGGGCTCAACACTGTATGATCTTTGGCGAATATGCTAAGGCCATATTGTTCGGTGCGTTGTTCGGCCAAGATTACCGACATGACCGACGCGTGCTGAATGCAGATTTCTGATAATGCAAGTTACAGTTAATTGATTGTTAATAATTTGATATAATTTGATGCTTTTCGCTGTAATACTATTACAGCCTACCGATGTTTCTGGAAGCCTATAAGATTTAGCGAATACGGAGTTTAGAACCCCAGAGCGATCTTTAGCTACTGACTATGAGTTATTGTGTGACGAAAGTTGTATAGACGCGTCGTTCGTTCTCTAACTCTCGATTTCACAACGGTGGCTTGGGCGACATCACGTGACCAATTATGGCGTTAGAATCTTAATATTGGTGTTTATTTGGATCTATCAGTTCGTAGCATAGGCTTAGTAATTTCTTATACATGCCCATAAAAACAAATATTGTTCATACCAATTTTCATAAAAGAGTTTTGCGAGTTACTGATATACCAGCGCTTATACCGACAGCTAAAAACACAATAGCTACAGGCTTCTTGCCGTAGACGTAGGCTAGAACATGAGACTCAGAACTTTAACTCAACTTTTCATAATCTAAGAACAGTTTCAAAAAATATGATCACATGATGATTGATTTAAATATGTATGTTTTTATCCCTCTCAAAGAAAAAATCTTATGACGCCTGAATTAGTATTAGACCTTCCTAAACCGATTGTTTTATCCAATGTCAGAACGAAGCACGACGCCGCTTTCACCAAAATGCTATCTGGCAAGGTTTTGAAAACGACAATATGTACCCTCCCCCTTTGCCGTGCTTGTTCAACAATGAATTATCACAAAGAAAGTCATGGTTGCCCTAATGTCTGGAGACAAAAATCGTTTGATAATGTTCTTTAATTCTTTTAAGTGTGCCAAAATTTTCACAAAAAATTGAGAGGAATGTAAGATTTTGGATTTTCACACACAAAAAAACCGATGCCCCGTGTCTGCGCGGCATTAATCGCTTTGCACACGATTCCTAGATTATAAAAGTGATTTTAAGTGCTGAATTCTGAGGCAATTACTTTGAATGACTGAAATTTAATATTTTCCCACGCACCATTTTAAATAACTGTCTATGTATTACTGGAGTAAACTTTGTGGTCGTTGCAGATCTGGCCGTACGCAGATTTTCTGCCTTCGAGGCAAGATGAGTAATCAACTTTGATTAAAAATAAATCAAAAGCGATGGAGCAAAGCGACCAGTGAGAGTGCAAGTAAACCGATCTAGATTTTGTTCAGATAATTACAGAACAATAAAGAGTAAATTGCAAATTTTTTTCGTTTAAAATATGGAAGGAATATAAAACAAACATACCAGGCGTTTCTTTCGAAAGTAGTACTAGTATAGTCGATAGTGGAAGTTTTTATCCTCGGTTGGTCCAGCAATGTTACTATTTTCTAACTTAAGAACCAACCTAGGATGAATATTTTCACTATTCTTTTTTAAACCCGGCATATTTTGAATAACATTTTGATTGCATTTGGTTACATTTAATTGTAAATATAAACGTATTGTTTTCGCCAATACCCATTTTGGGTGACATAAGGAAATAAAAAATCTCATCGTCATTGGCAGCTTACCATACATGTACTTACGAAAAATGATCATGTGCTCCAACATTGGGTTACCATGAAACGCAAGAAATAGTCCACTTCCACGTGTTTTCAACTTGAAGCGAGTCCGATCGTTAGAGTATTTTAGAAGCCCTCTTTTCATTGTGGGTTGATGAGCTAAATAGAAACTGCAATCTGGAGTAAAAATAAATCATATAATATCGCCCAAGACTCGATTTTATAAATTTTTTTTTACCCGAGAAACATTCGCACGGTGCAGATACGAACACATTGAGAGTAGTAAAAGAGCAGCCACTACGATTCTGTTTATTTTTCTTCGCGGACACTAAAATTTGTTAACACTCTGAATCGGTTCTTAAAGTCGTGCAAAAAAAAGGAAGAAAGAAGAATCATGATATCTGGGTGGACGCATCTTTGCATGAAAGTGCCATTTAGGGCATCAAATTCGAAAGCATATTACCCCCTTTAAATATTTCGAAAAAAACTAATACATGTACTACGTACTGAAATTAAAAATATAATTAAGGATAATCACATTAGTCTGTAAAAACCTACCAATAGTTCAAAGATGTCAATGGCAATGATCGTTTGTATTTTTTCAGTGTTATAGATTTCAAAAATTTGAAAAAAATTCGCTTCATAATTTTTTATTCTTATTAAAAAATCGCTTTGTGAGCATTATATTCACAAAATTTAGTAACTAAATAATGGCAAAATTACAAAGATTATAACATGAACTGAGACATATCACTCATGCAAATAAAAATCGCAATAGTGCCGCTACGCCAATGACATTTTTCACTCTTTGTGTCGGGTAATGATATATTGTTTAACTTTTAATCAATGATTTCAAACATATTTTCATGTTCATGCTAATTTTTACAATCGAACTAATTGTACATTTAGGATATATATAGAGGCTTTTCATATAATGCAACAATACACCGTCGTGTGACTCACATAATTGTGCGAAATTATGTATACTTACATTGGCAATATTTTCCTGCATAATGTTTTGGACACCGACAACTTTGCAAATCGCCTTCTGCTTTTTTGCGGATTCCACCATTCTGACAAGGATCTAAAATTTATTATATGAGATGCATTACAGTCACTTCACTTCTAACCGGTGGGTATAACTCATATTTCAATAAAATAGTATCAATTGTTTAATCCTCATTTATATACTCGATCCGACATAACAACTTATTTTGTTTGTAGTTTTCTTGTGAAATTTCATTCCTTTATTGATAAGTGACCATTGTTTCAATATATTATGCATATTTCTTTATACGTCCGAAGCAACCTTTTCAAGGCTCACTCACTCCGCCCATTTCGCCGCAAGATTTAAGTCTCTCCGCAGTTCTTTAACGAGCCTTGAAAGAAAGAAAAAAAAATGTTCGCTCGCTCGCTCCGCTCAATCGTACATTGAAATGTAAGGTTAGCCTATCTATAATTGTATGACGATAAAAATCATTACAACAGCCATCGAAAAAAAAATCACGATAGGTGCGTACAATGGACGAATTTTGAATTTTCAGATCAATGTATTGCTATCATCCCCTCATTTCCTGCTCGCATCTTATTTACGTTATCGTGTCTAAAGATTCGTAATCTTCTAGTGTACACTAGTTTATACTATAGGCCTAATTGACAATTATCACACGTAGGAAAACAGCTTAATTTGTAAGAAACCTCGCATTGCTATAGATTATTTAAAAAACTAATTTTATAAACTTATACTCAATGTGTTTTATCAAATCCATTCAATAATTTAATCATCCATTCAAGCAGGGGCCGCGAAAAAGTTTTTATACATGAATTAGGAAAAAAGCCCCTGTCAAGGTTTGTCAAATATCAGAAATCAAGCGACGATAAAAATATGTCAAAAGTGCTGTCGTGATCAGTTACATAAATCGCATGAAGCCGTCAGGGCCACACCACTGATTTTCATCCACTAACCCAGAGACTCTTCTCAGATTAGCCTATAGATAAAGGGACCCCAAGATGGCCAACAAAAGAGGAGACAAAAACAAGTTATGCATTTTCTCACCAGTGGAATACCTAGGATTTTTTCCCGGGGGGCAATCGGGCCCTTGCTTTTTCAGGAGGAGGGAACATTTCTTTTCTGTGTTTGTGTGTATGTGTCACAAGGGCGAATATACGACTTTCGCCAATAGGGGATGGGGCCTGAAATTGTATTCACCTATATGTCGCCTGATCAGTCACTTCTAGCTTTATTCTTATAAAACAACATAAATATGAAATAATATCATAAGCCCTATCAAAAAGTTCGAGCACGAAGCGCGAGCGAATTTTAAAAACTTTCGTGTGTTTTGTCTTCAAAATTTTACATTCTGGGCAATGTATATGATCCTGAACAAGATTAGTATATGTAACTTGATAATTACTGTGAACGCCATCAGGCGCGAGCAGAAATGTTCTTTCGCATGACCGAAAAGGGCTGTAAAGGACTCTTTACAGTTACCCACGAAGACGATACATATTTCAATAATGGGAGCGCAAATCGTGAGCTAAAAATGGCATTCCGACCTAAAACAAAATGTTCATTCTAAGCACTTTTTGTTATCATGAATAGGATAGGTTTGTTACTACACAATCGATGCGAGCGCGAGCGGAAGAAAATTTAGATTTTAAACCTCAAAGCAGGACACTCTATTCACATTTTGTAAATGATGAATAGGATATGGTTCTAATGCGAGCGTGAAGCGCGAGCAGACAATTATTGATATTCTGATCTGAAAATGAAGAATTTAAACAATTTTTAAATAGAGAACATGGAGGATATCGCGTATGTTTTAGATTTAGACCTAGAATCTGGGCATTCTGAATACATTTGTTTAATCATGAAGATCAGCAATGCACTGTGAAAAAAAAGAGTAAATTTACGTTGGTCATTTTTTTGTTGGGTAATATATACGTTGGTTATTGTTTTGTTGGGCATTATGTGCCTTATACTTAGGCAAATTTTTACTCTGCCGCTGCCAAAATACAGATGTCCAATTGTTGGGCTAGTAATTGCCCTGCTGAGTGGTAAATGTTGCGAAACTTTACGATCACGAGTTGCGCTTGCAGCATGCTACACACGGTCGATAAGATATGGAGGAGCTTCTAGATGACTGGGGGCTGGGGAGCCTCGCTGAATCTTTCATAGATGAGTTGCTTAAACGTTTTTTTAATTTTTTTATTTTGGACTTTACGTTAAGCATAATTTGTAAGGAATTTGTCAGAATAGGCCTACATACATGACATATATCTGACGCTGTTTTGTTTTTGCTTCACTCACTTGAGATATGCACTTGCACTTGTATGCAGCGTTATTGTGCATGCAAAGCACTTTCGGATAAGGTCTCCGGATCGACACGGACCAGGTACACGAAGTGAGTGTAGGCCTTGCCCAGATGTTGGGTTAATAACTTTATTAAAAAGTTGGGCAAATTAATGTCCCCCAAAATGTAGTTCAAAATATTACCCAACAGTTGGGCACATTAATGCCCCAACAACGTTGGGTAAAATATTGCCCAGTAGTTGGTAGGGTTGACTATCGGCCCAACGTTGGGCAAAATATTGGGTAAAATATTGCCCAATTTTTTCACAGTGTGCAAGCGCGAGCTGAAAACATTTGATATTCCGATCTGAAAAAGGTCAATTCAAACACTAATTAAGCACTTTGTAGGAAATTTGTGAAGTGGATGTGGATCAGACTTTAAAGAATGATGCGTGCGTGAAGCGCGAGCTGATATTTTTTTTATTATTTTAACAAAGGACCGGTACATGCACTCTATAGACGTTTTGTCATCATATGCATATGCAAATTATTATTCCTAAGCTCTTCGATATTCCATTGTGAAAAGACCCAATTTGGATATTTGGAATTTATGAAAATTATTTTCTTATTTATTATGTGCGTAATGACAACGTGAAAGTTGTTTCTAACGCTTAAAAGATGAAAATTTTAAACATTTGTAATTATTAATATGCATCACAATGGCTAATACATCTTTAACAATTAAAATGGATATTTTCAGAACTTTATGGAATACAAGAAGACAACTTGGCAAATCCAATAATGCGACCACGCAGCGTGAGCTTAATATTTTGATAATTTATTTTGACCCTAAAACGGACATTTTACAGAGCACTTAAATTTGTAAATGAAAAAAAATTGAAAGCTCGATGTGCGAGCTAAAATATGTTTTGCATATTGATTTCCAATCCAGTCCAATCCAAAAGTCATTTAATATAGCGCCTTTTCCTTTCGGTTACAAAGCGCTGCACACACACTACTCCATATTTGTTTTGGCCACTAAAACAACTGTTCTACACCTCGGAATGATCAGTCTAGTCCATGCAATTAATTGTCCACTTAGCAGAATAGATGGGATTTAATGGCCTTCTTGAATTGTTCAACAGAGGAGGCCATCTTCACTGCAGCTGGTAGATGATTCCATAGTTTTGCAGCAATCACAGGAAAGGACGTTTCACCCGCACGTCTCTTGGAAAGGCGTTGAGTGAGCCAGATTGACGAAGATGAATGAGTAGTTTTCTTATTTTAAGTAGATTTCAAAACTTGATATTTCAAGCTTCATATCAGCCTATTGAGCAAGATGTGAATCTCATCGTACAGGCAATTCGGGCGAGAAGCTCATGCGAAATATTTGGGGGAGGGGTTGCAAGTCTTTCCCTTACAGTATTTTATTCACTCGTTGTCCTCCTCTTATTTTCCTCTTTTTTCTCTTCTGTCTTTGTCCTTTTTTCTTCTTTTATTTTCTTCGTTCTCCTTTTTTTTTGCTCCGCTATTCTTTTTTTCAGGGGGGAGGGCACCTGGGCGCACACCAGAACTCAGGAGGGGGGGCGTGCCCCTGTTACACCCACAAATGTAATAATCGCCCACAAATGTAATAACACTTTACCCACAAATGTAATAACGCCCACAAATGTAATAACATTTTACCCACAAATGTAATAGTTTTGGATCGCCCACAAATGTAATAACACTTTACCCACAAATGTAATAATTTTTGATCGCCCAAAAATGTAATAATGACTTTACCCACAAATGTAATAAATTTGAAGTGATTTTTGGCGAATTCGTTCTAAACTAACATCCTATAGTAATGCGTTCAAAGAGCACAAAAGTTCAAAGTCTTTTTTCAGAACCGGTTAATGAAATATTACAGTACAAGTCCAAGTCTATTTCCAGACCCGGTTGTTTCAAAATTATAATATGCGTCAAAAGTCTTTTTTCCAGACCCGGTTGTTTCAAAATTATAATATGTGTCCAAAGTCTTTTTTCCAGACCTTGTTAATTCAAAAATTATAATGCAAGTCCAAAGTCTTTTTTTCAGACCCGGTCGTTTCAAAAGTTATAATATACGTCGGTGAGGGGTAAAGACAACACTCTAAGCCCAAGCATTTTAAGTGGGTTTAATTTTGAAGATTAGTCTCAGCTGTCATTTTTTTTTTCAATATTTCTTTATCTTTTAAATAACCGGGTCCAGACTCCAGACGAAAGACTAAGCATAATACTCGTGTTATTCCACAAGAATAAGAATATGAGTCTTTTGTTTTTAGGATTGTTTAAATCATTTTTAAATCACCAGGTCTGGAATAAAGACAACGCTCTAAACATGTGCTTTTCTACATGCATGGTCTTAATTTGGAGGATTGTTGGTTCTTAGATTCGTTGTTGGGGGTTGAGTTTTATTGATTTTTTATTCCTGAAATAATTGTGTCTGGAGGAAAGTCGATCTTCGACAATCGGTCTTCATGTTGTTCCACAGTAATTAGATTATTGGGTATTCGTTTTAGAATATTTGTAAAAATTATTTTATTTTTCAAATAGTAACCAAGTCTGGAGAAAGGATGTCTGCTTTACCCACGCGTTAGTATGGGTAGTAGTATTATCTAAAAAAAAAATATTTTACTGGGTGAAACTTTGGAAATTTGGTCTTAGATTTGAAGTTTTTCAGTTACTTTTTGTTAATAGCCGGGTCTGGAGGAAAGGGTACGTTTTGAAACTCGTGTTATTCCACGAGAATAAGAATATAAGGTCTTATGTTAGAATATTTTTTTTTCGTAACTGTTTTAGGTCTGGAATAAAGACAACACTCTTAACCTCTTTTAAAACAGGTTCTTAGGTTGAAGGTTTGTTTGGTCTTAGACTTTGACTTTTTTTAATTCTTACTATTAGCGTTTTCTTTTAAGAAAAAAATGGTCGGGCTGAAAGAATACGCTATATCCAGCATTAATAAGATTATGGGGTCTTTATACTGTTTTTCAAATTGCAAATGTTCATATACATCCCTCTAAAACGGTTACTAACTTAGGTGTTTTGTTTGATAAAACTTTTCAATGCGTCCCCATGTCAACAGCATCTGTCGTAAAGCATCCTTCGCCCTAAGAAAAATTGGTAAAATTCGAAAATATCTCTCAAAGCCATCTACTGAAGTCCTCATTCATGCATTTATTAGTTCACTTCTTGACAGTTGCAATAGCCTGCTCCATGGAATTCCAGAAAAGGATATTTCTAAGCTGCAGAGAATTCAAAACTCTGCAGCCCGTCTAGTTTCCCTCACTAAAAACATGACCATGTAACCCCTACTCTTAAACAATTGCACTGGCTTCCCATTAAATTCCGTATACAATTCAAAATTCTACTCCTAACATTCAAATCTCTTCATGGACATGCTCCAAAATATCTCTCCGAATTGGTCCATGCATATACTCCAAGTAGGTCCCTTCGTTCTGCAAATCAAAATTTCTTAACAGTCAAAAAAGCAAAAACTAAAATTTTTGGTGATAGGTCCTTTTCAAGCTCTGCCCCACGTCTTTGGAACACTCTTCCAGCTTCCCTTCGTTCCATCTCAAATATCACTTCATTTCGATCAAATTTAAAAACATACCTCATGAAGAAAGCATATCCAACATCGCCTCATTTACAGTGTCCTTGATATTTTTTTTCTCTTAGTTTAATGATTTCTAATTTGTATATTTTGTATGTTCTACATTGTAAAGCGCTTTGATATGATTTCATGAAAAGCGCTATATAAGTTTAAGCTATTATTATTATTTTAAACTGTTATTCATAATGTTTAAATAACAGGTAACTGGGTCTAAAGAAACGACTACGCTTGATTCTCAATTTACTCTTAGTGCATATATTGACAATATACACCGTATAAGTTGAAACAACAACAACAAAGACATTAATTCCACCAGTTTTAATTAACTGGGTCTGGAGAAAAGACTAAGCTCGATTCCCATTTTTTCCACAGGAATATCATTATCGTATCTTAGTTTGGACTTATATCATAAATTTTTAAATAACTGGGTCTGGAAAAAGACTTTGGACTTATTAAAATTCTTGAAACAACCGGGTCTGGAAAAAAGACTTTGGATTTATATTATAATTTTGAAACAACCGGGTCTGGAAAAAAGACTTCGGAGTTATATCACAATTTTTAAAACAACCGGGTCTGGAAAAAAAAGACTTTGGACTTTTATTATATTTTTTTAAACAACCGGGTCTGGAAAAAAGACTTTGGATTTATATTATAATGTTCGAAACAATTGGGTCTGGAAAAAAGACTTTGGACTTGTACTTTGATGTTTTATTAACCCGGTCTGAAAAAAAGACTTTGCACTTTTGTGCTATATGAACGTATAACTATAGGATTTTAGTTTAGAACTGATTCGCCAAAAATCCCTTCAAATTTATTACATTTGTGGGCGATCAAAAATTATTACATTTGTGGGTAATGTGTTATTACATTTGTGGGTGTTATTACATTTGTGGGTGTTATTACATTTGTGGGTAAAGTAAAACTACACCACTGTTTCTCACGTCATTTTTCAAAATTTTAGCATTTAATCTACCAATACTACCTACGTACCCGAAAGGCAAGCTACAAATTTGCTTCCAGGTGACACATATTTTGCAGCCCATGTTAAAGAGAAAGGATCAACTTCTTCCAAGTTCATCTGAGCTGAGTAACTGACATCGCTTCTACTTTCCTTACCACAAAAGATCGCTGGTGATGTCATTTTGCCTTGTGCGCCTATTTCAGATACATAAAAACCACAGTGAACATTCAAAATATTGTATCGTGCACATTAGTAAAAAGAAATGAAGAGAAGACTAGTACAAAATAGTATTCTGGTTTATTTCTTGTTTGCATGTCTTGTATTAACGTGCAGTGGCGGCACCAAGATTTTTAAACTAGGGGGCAAATATAGGGACAAAAGAACATTTTGGAGTGGCAAAGGTGGACACTGAATTTTTCGCCTGTTTAAAATAGGTAATGTTATAGTCATGAACAGGGTGGGTAGCTACATGTAGCTAAGCAATCGATGGTAGCGCGAGCTGAAGTCTTTTTCAGCACGTTTTTGTAATAATGAACTTGCAGGATGCGTATCGCTCAACAAAAAATGAAAACTCTAAATGCGAGAATAATTTGTACATACTGTCTTGAGCACTGGAATTCAATCCCCATGTTATCCTATTGAGCATACCATTTCATTTATCTCAGTCAACATCCACTGCGAGCGCGATGCGTGAGCAAAATTTAGAATTTGATATAACGACCTGAAAGATTTGCTGTATATTAGTGACTAATATTGTTAGTGGGAGCTAAGTTAGCTAACAGTGAATGGATTATAAAAAGTGTGTTTCGGGTCACTTTACAGCTTGAGTAGGGTGCTTATGACAACATTTACTATATTTTTTAATTTTTATAAAATTTCTGGGGAGTGGAAAGTGTGGGGGGGGGGGGGCAAATGCACCCCGCCCCCCCCCCCGCCCTTAGTGCAGCCATTGTTGTTAATGAGGAAAAGAAAGCCATATTGAGAAATTGAGAAGCATGTTTCATTCAATAAAAGGGTTATTACCAAAATGTCCCTGATTTAGAAGAGAAAATAATTTTACATCAGTTTTCGAGGAACTACTTTTGCAAAAATTGATCTTTCTGGAAGGAAAACTTCGTATCTTCTGGGAAAATACTGTTCATTACAAAGGTGTAATAATGATGCGCTACCCTCCATTTTCTAAAACATTGTGGAGAATCAAAAAAATACATACAATAACAAAAATCAAAAGACAAAAATACTAAATTCGTACCAAACCAGAAGAATGGTAGTAGCAATCCAATATAAGCCATTACGGAGATTAGCTGATGTAACTGATGTATACTTCACACTGAAAGCTGTGTAAGTTTCTACTACATGTCAATGGACAAACTATGGCCGTGGGAAGCAGCCATATATATATATATATATATTCTTGGAGAGGGGGCATGCTTGTTTGTGTTTTTTTAGTCTGAACAAAACACCGAGCACCCCTAGTATTCCCAGGGCCCTGGACAAACTGTATTCCCTGTATAGTCTTTGTTCTTTGGTGTAAGCGATTCCTATTAATTTTATATCAATTCTTGCCCTCTTCGAGATGAATTTTTTTTATTGCACCCTTGAAACGGTTTTATTGCTATGGCCGTATCAACCTTCACTGAATTCGATCCATCTTTCCGTGCTTTCTTTTCTTTACTGTTTTTTGTGTTTAAATTACATCAGAGTTTCAGAGAACGTGACAATAATCACTCAGTCTGTTTTATGTGCCATTACTCAGATCAAAAGAGGTATAAAAATTGACTTGATTGATACGATTTTATTTAATGATTTTTTTACTTCAAGTAGGCCCTATTCTTGTTTCCGAACAAAATTGGATTTAGAACATGAGAGGTAAGCTTTGACAATTTTATTTTTTACGTCAACCATGCATGCACGGATTCCCATTTTCAAAAAGTTTTGATGAGTGCTTAAACCGCGGAAGGCTTCAAAGTATATACGGGTCAAGATATGGTTTGACCCAGAACAAATTGCAACAAATAATTTTTTAACGTTATTTTGTACTATTTGACCTCAGGAATAACATACTAAAAATCTACAAAAATCCGCATCCGGGAAAATGGTTATTTTCAAGATGGCGTCCAAGATGGCCGCCATTCACTAAAATTGATATAACTCACTCATTATCCACCCTAGAATCCTATTTGGGTTCATATTCCATGGTCCAATGGGTAAAATAATTTATTTATACAGGTTAGAGTGAATATTAGCACTCCAGGGTACCAGGAAAATCCAAGATGGCGCCCAAAATGGCTGCCGTAGTCTAAAAAAATCCACAATTCATATATTACTTACTTAAGTGGCTTTAATTTGGTTTCCATTCGATTGTTTTAATGATGAAGTAGTACGTCGGGACAAGTTACAAGGACAGTCAGTGGTCTTGTGTGTCCAAAAATACAAGATGGCTTCCAAAAATTGAGTTTAAAACGGCAATTATTCCTTAAAATTGACATAATTCATATCACATCCACTTGAGAGATATGATTTTGGTGTCTAGACCATGGTTTCAATGGTCAAATAATACACTGGGACAAGTTTCAAGGACAGTCAGTGGTCCGGTATGTTCAAAAATCCAAGATGGCTTCCAAAAATGGAGTAAAAAATGCTGTTGCTACTAAAAAAAACCAACATAGTTTGTTCAATATCCGGGAATATGATTTTTTTTTGCCTATACCATGGTTAAAGGGGTCAAATAACAAATTGGGATCAATTACAAGGACTATTGGTGGTCAAGTATGTCCAAAGGTCCACGGTGGCTTAAAAAATAGTATCAATCAGCCGCGATTCTATTTAAAAATGGACATAGTTCATGTTTTATTCAACAAGGACATATGATTTCGTTGCCTATATCATGGTTTTAAAAAAGCAGAAAATTAGTTACAAGGACAGTCAGTGGTCCAGTATGTCGAAAATCTAAGAAAGCTTCCATAAATCGGAGTCTAAAATTACTGTTATTACTTTAAAAATGGACACAGTTCATTTAAAATCCACCTAAGAGATATGATCCCGGTGTCCACACTATGGTTTCATGGTGAAAATAATACGTTTGGACTGATTATATTGATATGCAGTTGTCCAGTTTGCCTAAAACTCAAGAGGGTTTTAAAAAAAAGAATCTAAAACGACTCATATCATTCAATAGTGGTCCGGGTTCTACAATATTTATCTGCAAGAAATAATGGGTTAGAAACCCTAGTTTAGCCACCAAAATAATATCCCCAAGGTGTATCTATAATGTTCTACATCCACTTTTATGTAACAGCAGTCATTCAAGACCCCCATTTTTAAAGCCATCTTTGATTTGTGGACATACCTGACACCTGACTGTCCGATCAACTTAACCCAATGTATTGCTTGATTATGTAAACTCTAGTATAGACAGTAAAATCAAACCTCCAACATGTCCAAGGTGTATTTCTAATAAACTATGCATACTAACTATGCATACTTTAAGTACCACGGTCAAGTTACACCCCATTTCTTTGAAGTAATCTTTGATTTTTTTAACATACAGACAACTGACTGATCTTGTAACTTACCCTAGTGTATTACTTGACCCTTTTAATCCATGTTTTTAACTTTTCCCCAGGCAGATATTAAACAAACTATGTCCTTTTATAAGTAACATCAGACATTTCTCACTCCATTTTTGGAAGCCATCTTGGAATTTTGGACATACTAGATCACTGACTGCCATTGTCTTGTCCTAATATATAATTTGACCCTTGAAACCATAGTTTAGACACCGTTAAAAAATCATTTGTTGCAATTTGTTCCGGGTAAGGCTATTTTTGGTCGTATATTGATCCGGCCTATTTAGGCCTGTGTGTGACATCATAATGTGTTTCGTTTGTAAATCAGTTTGTTAAACAATATAATATCTGGTTGACAAGATATGATCATTGTTCTGGGAAGTAGGGGTGCTGGGGATATTCTGGAAGGTGTTATAAAAGGTTCGTAAAATGTAACCAAAATGACCTTCGTTTTTTTTTGCTTTTGAAATTTATCGGGACCAAGTTGACCTCCATTTTGTAGTGACCCCCCCCCTCCCTTTTTTTTTTGCTTTTCAAATTTACATCAGCAGCCCAGTGATGAAATTGTTCCCAGGGCCCTGGATCTAATATATTTGTTTATTCATTCCACCCTTCATATGAAAAACCGATAAAGAAAAAAATAACTAACAACACTTTCTATTTTCTAAACAACCGACTTTTAAAGATGTAATTTATATCATGACATATTCGGAAAAGCTGCTCGCATATATTACTACTAAATTTATTTGTTTTAAATTCCATAATCATGTTATTCTTTAATGGATTTTAACCTTCATTATTATGGAATTCCCTCATCTTCAGTAAATGCAAGGTCAGGGTGATAATTTGATCGATAACAACATTCTTAAAAGCCTAGAAAGTAATGGAAACTTAAATATATGCTTAACTGACTTCTTTTTTTTTAATTGAATATTTTGAAAGACGGTGATTGGTATGATCGATTCATGATTATGGACTACCATGGACCTATTATGGTACTACCCAGCGCTTCTCAACCGTTGGGCCTTAAAGCTCTCCCAGGTGAGCCGCGAGAAGCTCCAGAGAAGAAAAAAAATAGGGGGAAAATTATAGTATATTAACATGTTCTGTCCGAAAATGGTATGTTTGATCGGTCTCCGTGGGTCAAAAAAAAAGCTAAAGGCATGCCTATAGGTAGCCTGTTGTGATATACATACACATTGTACAGTATGATGGTTTCGATCTAACTTTTATGTGAACCTCAGGCCTCATTTGCATGCATATTGTGTATGTAGTTTATTATCGCCTATTCACCGAACCTTTCCAAATGCATTTCTCAAACTGATTGCTTCGAATGTGCTTTATAAGAGCTTTATGTTCAAATTTCACGAAACATACTTTCATCAAAATGGACAGTGTTTTAAAGCGAAATGGTGAGGGAGGAAACAAATCTACTGTAATCTAACTGTAAGAAAATATGACCCTGAATAGTTTCAATTTGGATTTATCATAACTGCGCAGTGATGCCAAACCAAGAGCAATGTGTGTCGAATGTGCAGAAGTTATTGTCAAATAAGGCGCTTAAACCGTCAGGGCTTCAGAGAGACCTCAACCATGTAAACATAAATTCACAGCAGAACATTTGTGTACAGATGGGGGGGGCTCTTGGCCTCAGATATTTCATGACCAAGAAAAAAAAAGAGAAAAGGAAAGTAAAGAAAAAGGGATAAGGGTGAAATATGATATTTTTTAATATTGTGTCAAAAATATATCACAAACTTGTTCGCAACATTTCATCAATTGTACGCAATACGCCACATCAAGCCCCCTCAATTTTTTGGGGGCTCATTACTCCACTGCAGCAAGAGATCATAAAGTTATGCACTAATATACTCCTTATAATTGTCGAGACAATCTTTAAGTCGATCGAGACAAGTAGTCACATCCTTTTTTTAAAGTTTGGTAGGTGGGCCTCGAAAAAAATCTGAGAGTCAAAGTGGACCTCGAGTAAAAAAAGGTTGATGAAAAGGAAAAGGAAAAAAGGGAAATCAAAATTAAAGTTGTGCATTTAACATCACCAGTATCAATCATTATTTATCTTTTTATCTTTGCACTTTTTATTCGTCACCGAAACAGTCAAAAGATAAAAAACATGCGTTGCATGTTTAATTTTAAAAGAGTGACACTGATAATCTGTCTTACATAAAAACATCGTAAATAAATTATTTTGAACTCTATGGGTAATTTAACTTGTACCCCATTCATTGTTTCATTGTTTATTGTTTATTCAACAAGGGGTAGCCCATTTAACATCAGTTGATCTCCCATGGGGCCCCTATACACAAGAAGGTAAAAACAAAAAATATTTACAGATAAAAACGTTCAAAATGACATAATATATGCAAGAAAATGTAAGCAGAATTGCGAATACATCAATAATGGACATTGTAAAATTAGAGAAATTATTTCAAACATTCAAATACATAGATTTTGCAAAGTAGCGGGTGCCATCGAAAACCTTAATTATCAATCGACCTGAGATGCTTTTTAAGATTGTATTTAAATGACTGTAAAGATGATGATTCACGTATGATAACCGGCAGGCTATTCCACAGTTTTGGACAGGCGTAAAATAAGGAATGTTTGCAATAATCAGAACGACACCTTGGAATAACAAGATCGTGTCTGACGGACTGCCTCGTATTTTTCGAATGGGTTTTGTTAAGATCCTGAAAATAATTTGAGTAGTATTCAGGTGCGAGTCCATGAACACATTTATAAACAAATATATATCGAAAATACATGATTCTGCACTTGAAGGCCGTCCAATCAAGATTTGAAAACATTTCTTTAGATGGGGTATATATGTGACATCTAAGGATCAAACGGGCTGCTCTTTTTTGGAGCTTGGTAATTCGATCCACATGACATTGAAAACGATTTCCCCATATCTCACAACAATAATTCATTTGTGATTCAATAAGGCACATATATAATGATTTCAGGGTATCATTTTCTACAAAGGGACGAATTCTTTTTAACATAGCAAGTCCAGCAAATATTTTTTTACAAACAGAATCTACTTGATCATGCCACAAGAGATGTCTATCAATTACAACACCTAGACATTTGATGCTAGAGCATTGACTTATCTCGTCACCATTATGGTTTATGTGAATACAATAATTTCTATATATATGAAGTTTTTGTTTACTCCCTAAGACCATGACTTTTGTTTTCTCTGTATTCAGATATAGTCTATTATCTGAAATCCATTTGCATATAGAATTAAATTCAAGTTGTAATTTATATTCTACTTCTTGAATAGAACTACCGGTGACATACAGAGTGGTGTCATCAGCGTACATTATTACATTTCCATCTTTTAGGACATGGACCACATCGTCAATGAATATTAAAAAAAGAAGGGGTCCTAAGATCGAGCCTTGGGGAACTCCAATTGAAAGGGAACGCTCGTTTGATATAGATTGTCTAATTGAAACTTGTTGTTTTCTATTCGTAAGATAGGATTTAAACCAAGACAATGAGCCATCAGACAAACCTATTTTCTTCAGCTTTGCTAACATAATTGATGGGTCAACTGTATCAAATGCTCGTTTTAGATCAATAAATAGCCCATAGCCCTGCCTACAAGACAAACAATAGACTGAAGTGAAACAAATAAATCAATCATTGTTGTTGCCTTTCTTTCTTTTTCTTGTAAATACAAATATTTTTTATTATGATCATATCGAATTATCCGACCAGATTACCAATTGCAAGGGTAAATGTCCGAAGAGATCTGACCATTGTTTATTAACGTTTATGTCTTCTATTTTGAATAAACTGTTCATTATTGTTTTTTTAGCTACTACTAAGTACTAGCAACAGTTGTTAAATTGACAGGACTAAATAAAATTGATTAAATTCCACGTGTTGGATGCAGATGAAGAGATAAAAGAGACAAAGAGTGCATTTTGATAGGTAATGCAAAACAAAAAAGTATATTCCAAAGTATATTCCGAATTTTCGGCGCAAGGCTTGCATCTCCTAGAGGGATACACAACTTACGGTGACCAGTGGCGTACCGTGGATCACGGTATGGGGGGGGGACCAGCAAAAATTTTGAGTCACATAATGAGCGCGCGCTCAATTGACAGGTATACTGACTTAATGAAGACATTTTAACATACGCATCTCACTAATTGAATATTGCGAGCGTGAAGCGCGATCCGAAAATTTAGGAAATTCAGACACGAAGAGGGGCATTCTAAGGCTTGTTTGTAGAAATTCACTATAAGACCATACGTATTTCACTAACCGAATGATGCGAGCGTGAAGCGCGAGCTGATTTTTTTTTTATATTCAGATCAGATAAAGGGACATTTTAAGAACTAATTTTAGGAATTCATGGAGAGCAGACATATCTCACCAATCCACTGATGCGAACGTAAGCACGGACATTAACTGTTTTATATTAAGACCTTAAAATGGGGCAATCGTGGAAAAGAAGCATCTTTCACTACATAAAATAATAACTCGAAGTGCGAGGAACTATATTTGATGTATATTGACTTGAAAACTGGAAGTTTTAGTACAACATGATTATATATCTCATTAAACAGACAATGTGAGCACCAGGAACAATGAAGACATGGGTCCTGAGCAAATTATTTTTCATAAAGTTATGAGAAAAAAATGTCTCTTATGTAATATAACATAACATATTAATGTAACATAACATTATAATGAACAATAATTTCTTCTTTCCCACTACGCTTCTCTTCCTTTCTCCCTCTTTTTCTCCTCTTCCCGTATTTTTTTTTTGGGGGGGGTCAGCCGATTGGGGGGGGGGCACGTGTCCCCCATGCCCCCCCCGTAGTTACGCCACTGTTATACTGCAAGCGCGAAGCGCGAGCTGAAAATTAGGAAATTCAGACCGAAGAGGGGTATTCTAAGGCTTGTTGGACCGTACATATTTCACTAACCAAATAATGCGGGCGCGAAGCGCGAGTTGAAATGTTTGTATATATTGATATATAGGGATATTTTAAGGACTATGTTTTTTAGGAATCCATGAAGAGTATACATATCTCACCATAGTAATCTAATGCGAGTGCCAAGCGCTTGCTGATTTTGTTAGAGTTACATCTAAACACATGAAGCAATGTAATCATGAATATCATACGCATCTCACTAATCAAATGCTGCGAGCGCGAAGCGCGACCTGAAAATTTAGGAAATTCAGACCTGAAGAGGGGCATTCTAAGGCTTGTTTGTAGGAATTGACTAAGACCCTACGTATTTCACTAACCAAATGATCCGAGCGCGAAGCGCGAGCTGAACTCTTTTTATATTCAGATCAGAAAAATTGACATTTTAGGGACCGATTTTAGGAGTTCATGAAGAGCAGAAATCCCGGGAGAAATCCCATCAATCCACTAATGCGAACGTTAGCACGGATAGGAAATGTTGTATATTAAGACCTTAAAATAAGGCAATCACTTTAAGTAGTCATGAAAAAACTTCTTATGTAATATAACATAATATAATACAACAACATTTCTTTGAATAATTTCTTCTTTACCCACTACGTTTCTCTTCCCTTTTCCCTCTTTTTCTCCTTTCCCCCGTTTTTTTTTGGCCCGTGCCCCCCCCCCCTCCCATGTCCCCCGTAGTTACGCCACTGACGGTGACGATATATTCTGATTTCACTGAAATCCGTTTCCGTCATCATGTATGGGGCTTCTCTTTTTTTCTCTGTGCTAGGTGGGGTGATGTATGGAACGCATCAAAGCTTTCTGTATCCATCAACAAATTTTAAATGGAATTAGAATCTCTGTTATGACTCAAGATTCCCATTAGATCATTTATTTTCATATTAGCTGACTGTCCAAAAACTGCTGTAATACCCATTGCTGCTGGCTTGTGACGACACTCTGCGTTTACGGAGCTGGAGTGGAATCGAATGGGAGTGGTCATGAATGACGGTTTATGGCATTGACATGAACGGCCCTTCATAGTGGTATTGCAAACTTTTGAGACAAACCCGAAGAAAAAAAAAATTCTCGAAATATTGGGTTGAGTGACAAAATATTGTATTTAGTTTTCCTAACCAGTCGTTTCTCTGAAACTTATGTATAAATAATAATAACAACAACAAAATATTATTAAGAGAGCTTGGAGCGTTGTGGTAAATTTTGAATAAACTATCATAGATTATTAATGTACTTCATAGCTCCAGAACCATTTTCCACAAAGACACACAGACACCCTCTCCCGTCGGCGGATCCAAGGGGGGGGGGGGGGGGGGGGGAAGCCGGCCCGTGCCTTCTTCTTGAGAGGCACAGTTAAAATTTGTAATGTGGAAATGCCGTTAAAGCAGAAGGTACATGGTATAAGATAAGCAGAAATATGGGGCTTTGACAAAACACAATCCCTTTTACAAAAAAGGAAAAAGGTAAACATGTGATTTATGACAGATAAATGATAACTTGTCTTTTTATATTCACTAAAAGATGTCCACTATCATGACTATGAAGGGCCGTTCATGTCAATGCCATAAAAAATACAGGGGAATGCATAAACTTAGGGCTCCGCTCTTTAAATTTGTTTTACCATTATTGTCTGCATAATAACCTTCCGTATGCACACACGTATTTACAATCAATAGAGTTCACAATCACTTGTTAATACAATGACATTGTTCATAATTCAAACACAGTGACTAATAATTTTCCTCGACGGTGTTCCCTCTACAATGAAACTGAGTCGTGTATTTTAAGTGAGATGGGACTCCGTTGGATTCTCATTGGATGATACTTTCGTAAAATTCCATGGGAAATTCTTAAAGAAAAAGATATGTTCAATGTGAATCGAAAGCAGTAATTTTCCAGGTTGGTGTTTCATAAAGCTGTTCGTAAAGTTGTGCACGACTTTACGCACGATTGGAACATGTTCTTAGATCCTACATCAATTACATAGGGATATCACACACACACAGCACAAGAAAGGATCACCAGTCGTGCGAAAAGTCATTCGTAACTTACGAACAGCTTTATGAAATACCCAACAGGGCACCTCAAAAACATACAATCATCTCTGTATTTTCCGACCATTGATACCGATTTTACACTATTACACGTTCTTTTCAATACGTCGCCTAAAAGTCATCTTATTTGGTGCTTGTTATGTTTGTTTGCCCTTCGGAGCTGATGGTCTTCGATAAAGTTAGGTCAGTTTTGTAATCAAAGCCCGTATCTTTACCTTATCAGGGTAGTAAATAGATAGATTTATATTAGTTGATAAACCAATAAAGAACACACAAACAAAAACACACCCTTTTGCACGTAATCATTTTCATTATCATTCAAATTTGTTACATAAAAAGATAGAGAGAGAGAGGGGACCCCTATAGCTTCCCAATCTTCGGGACAGTGTTTCTTCTGATTTGACTTTGTTTTTAATATGCTTAAAGTGACCTTCAGGGATTGTTACAAAAGCAAAGTCATTCCGTTCAAAGTTCATGCATTCTTTGCTTTACATTACTACTCTTCAATAGCTGTTCAGTCTAAATTGAATTTTCTAAGAGCCAAAGCAGTTTTAGAATCACTTGTGTCGATTATGATCCACGCATGATGCATGGTTGCAACCGTGATTTAGCTTCTATCTTAAGTTCCCTTTTACTCGAGCATTATACACGCATTGTCTCCAAGAAAAAGGTGAACCAACCAGTAGTGGACATCACTGTTAAAAGATATCCAGAAAGAATTGGTATTGGCAAGCAGTCGAGAGAAAGGATCCCGCGAACTTACTCTGCCGAAAGAGCTACAACAAGAGGAAGAGGATAAACAGTAGTGATCACGAAAGCAGAGTCCCTCACTGGAATAGCTGAAAGTGCACACCTTAAAACAAAATATTTGCGATGGTGGCCAAAGAGTCTTTGGAGATGTCATCAACTGACCAGCTTGCGAATGGTCATGCCGAGAGCCAGGACGATATCAAGAAAGCCCAGACTGGGAATGGCATCTACTGGTTCACATTCGGTGTCATCTTCCTCCTCGTCGCTGCCTGTGTTATCAGTGTTTCAGTAATATTTACAAGAGAAGATTGCAATTGTGAGGGTGATTTTGAGCCAATAGTGGGTTCACCCTCCGAACCACCGACGACGACGCCGAGGTTCACCAGTCCTCAGACAGAGGCAGGCAAGTCCATGTCACTTTGTGAAAATTATATAATCGTGTTTAGTGGGGCAAATATTTATGCCTGGTAAAAGTTCACATGGGAAAGTAAAACACGAAGATATGGGATAGGCCTATACCAAATGTAAGCGTGTTCTCCGATGATGTCTAATTATTGCAATAGTATTTCAGCATTTCAGCTATAATTTTCGTTCATGGTTTTCGGTCGAGAAAATACTTCTTAAGTATATTTTGATAGCGTTTGGCATTTCCATCTATGGCTTTATTAGTTGTGATATTTTCACATTTAATATAATAATGATGCTTGCTGACAACCCCATCTCACGCCACCTGTCCGGAGCACTGCAGCCCACGTGAGAAGGTGATTTTTATTAAATTGCTCATTTTACAACAGAAAATCTAGATATCGAGAGGCATAGTTACTCTCTTGTTATTGTCTAGATGAATCTAGATGAGCCTAGAACCGATATCTAACCACATAATTATGTCTGAGGCCATGTATATACATTATTGGGATCTAATGTCGAATCGGATGTGATAATGTTGGAAGCGAATAAATGTTAACTTGAACAGGAAGTTGAATTAATAAATATTTCCACGACTCAGATTTGGTAAGTAAGCAGAAAGCAAACAATTGCCGCCCCCTTCAAAAAAAAAAAATCAAATATCTTATAAGGAAAAAATGTCCTCGACACATTTAGTAATCGGCTTTGGTTGATCAAATTCAGGTGATTGTCATGCATCTATGACTATGCTGCAGATCATTATGTTGACATTGCGCATTGGCCTTAAAATGGTAATTGTATTCGGAGAGGTTGAATTATTATCAGCAAACATAATCCTTCATATCATTTTTTTTCATTTTTGTCTTATGAACACGCATTGAGATCATGCGACCCTGTCCTTGGCAGTATTAATGTCTTTCGATAGTTCGTCAACATACACTTGATTTGGATAAATCAATAACAATTTTCACCAAATAACATATTGTTTGATTGATTGATTGATTGATGTGGTTGCAACCTGGCAATTGGTACAATAATCTACATCAGATCTGACAGAACAAATAATTACAGATGGTCTTCAGAAATAGACATACTCAACGAGTTAAATATTAAACTTTGCTCAGAATACCTTGATCATTAGTTTTATTGTGCAAATAGCCAGCCATAATGAAAGTGCGTTCGTACACTCAAAATTCCAAGGATTCAAAAGGAATCAATATCGCATTGACCATCCGAATATTAGATTTAGAATTAAAACCAAAAAAAGCTGACAGATTTGACTTTGGATACTTTGAGATCTAAAAGTTAATATTTGAGGTTAGAAATAAATCCAAAATTCGGCCGTTCACTGCGCCGTCGATCTGGATTTAGTTTTGTTCAATCCTTGAAATTTAGAGTAATATAGTTCTACTATCTGTTTCGTTTAGTTTCCATGATTTTGATTTTTAGTTCGCAGTCGCTATTTTAAGATCTTGGATTTCGCCGACCGCTGTTTTCAACATCTCTGTATCTAATTGCAGGAGAGCAAAAATTTCTGTGAAAATCACTTCATGATACTGTTTTAGAGCAGGTGGTATTTCCTTTCCTCGTATTTATTTTTCTATCCTCATTTTCATTTTTTTTTCTTTGATCATGAAACGATTTTAGGTTTGCAGTGAACCAGAACCACTCAAGCCCCAATAAATACGCAATTAAATACTATAGACCTACGACTACTTCAACTGCAACTACTCCAGTCATGAACTCCATGAATTTCAGATTTGAATCAAGTTATCGTATAACAGTACTGATCAGATCATCTAATCAAACCAGAATGCAAAGGGGTTTTTAATACACAATATTCGATGAAAATTGTTTTTTTTTATTTAATCTAAAGCTTTATTTTACCATATAGTTATATAAAACAAAAACAGAGTTTGAAGGAAACTGTTATTTCCTTTTTCTTATTTTTGGTTATGGTCTCTCTAGATTGTCAATGATACCATTGCATTAAATGGTTTACATGGAGGGACAAAGGCCCGTTTAGAATCATTTTTGTACTCAAAAGATCTGTCTATTTCATAAAAAGCAGATATAGATATAAGTTTCGTTATCGAAAAATAATCACTCAATTGTTAACGATCTTAAGTCTTCGATGTTTTAAATTTGAAAGTGGTAGAGGATCCTGGGAGTTTTATATAACTCACTCTTTTAAGATGAGGCTTATAGATAATCAGTGTTTAAAAAAAATGCTGACATAACAAAAATCATATCATTAAAAAGTGTTATGAATCTTCTCCATACCTGATAACAAAAAAGAAAATCCAGACAAAGCGATTTAAGTTGCTTTTTTAAAGTCGTGTCAATGGAAAATAAGGGATTTTACTATATTCTCTGTTCAGAGGGAAAGAGATATGTTTGAGGAAGAGGCTAAATAATATACAAATATTGCTAAGCCAAGTTAGCTTCAATTCATGTAATGATTGGAAAAAATAACTGTCAGGAAAAACGTGTTTTAATTCAAGATTTAAGAAATATAAAATCGAAAGGTCAAGTGATAATAGTAAATGTTGACACCTTTGCATCTGAAAAAAATCTCTATATTCGATTTAGATTAGCAAAAGAAAAGAAGTGTTGTCGAAGGGTTATCTGCAACATTGAGTAATGGAGTAGGTGCTAACAATCCAACAAGAATAAACAAAAAATGCATATAAATATATATGTATCTTACTTAAATTTGTATATTTTTTTTATTTTACCTTCGGAACGGTTAGAAAGTTCACCTACCATGTCCAGCGAACCTCGACCTGTGACGTCGCCGTGGGTCACTACTTCTAAGCAAGTCTATAAGCAAAATGAGCTTTAATTCAAATAATGACTATAAAGGGGACAATCAGGAAAACGTGTTTTAATTCAAGATTTAAGTAATGTAAAATCGAAAGGTCAAGTGATAAGAAGACACCATTGCATCTATATAGAGAAAAATCTTCTACATTTGTCTTGAAGTAGGAAAAAGGGAGCGTTGTCAAAAGAGTTATCTACAACGTTGATTAATATATTAGATATTAATAATCCAACGGGAATTTAAAATATTAATATGAATATATATTTTGTTATATACTTTCCATTCTTTCTATTTTTTTACAATCGAAATGGTTAGAAAGTTCACCTACCATGTCCAGCGAACCACCTTTGACGTCGCCATGGGTTACGACTTCTTATTCAGAGGAAGGCAAGTCTATGCCAAGTTCGTGAAAATACTGTAGTCAGATAAAGCGTTAATTTTTGCCTTGTAAATTAGCTGGACGTAAAAGAATACACGCAGGAAGAGAAAAATGAAAAAATACTAGAAATGCGAAATATAAACGTGTTATCTTGACATAAACAAATATAACATGCTCATTTAGTATTTTACCTACTGAAGGTTTCATCTTTTCAGACTTTGAGCCAGGCTTCTGACCTAGTCACTTTTTTCGTACATTCTACTTATGCCTCTTTAGCATAATTACCTCAAATTCAATATTATTTCTGTGCTTACTCGCCGCCCCAGAATAACGCAGCCCCTGTGCTAAAAAACTAGTTTCATTCATCTATTTAACCACAATGACACAGTAGAAATTTGGGATAGAATAAGTAGATTAGTCTTGATATGTAAGGTAATATTTATGTCATTGTTATAATCACTGACATTATCCCTTTTGTGCCTGACTTCATGTATGTGGTTGGAACTGACTCCAACGTCTATAAAAATATGCGCACGCCCTATATAATCGGTCAAAAAAATGCCTCTACTCTACTACTCTCCTCATCTAGTTATCCAACAGTCTTCGCTCATTCCAATTAAAAAATCTTCCATGGTGAGCTGTTCCAATCAAGCTTATCTTCTGTATTGTTTCAAAAGCCCTTAATATCTAGGTATATCAGTCAAGCAGATTTGTGTCTGGTTGTCACATGACAAACCAGGTTCAAATGACTATTGGCACTACCTTCGCCTTTACCTTCCATTCCATTCTCTCTTCTTGCAGTTAACTCCAAAATGAGTCATAATGCACTCTAAAAGGATTTACAGTTCACTCCAATGGATTGCTCCGAGAAGAGCGTGACTGGGGACTAGATTATCTCTTTTGCTTTTAGAGAGTTAACATCATGTCAGGTTGTAATACTTCTGTATTTTCTCATCCTCTTTTTTGCCCAGTTTTGCAATCTCCTGGAATCACAACAGCTATGATTAGACTTTCACTTTTCTTTAAATCATCTTGTATGTCGGGGTACCGTTATCTGCGACAGGCTCTTCGTTATGTTCGTACCATTTTTGTGCACAAGGAAAAGCGTTTGATCGTTGTGTTTGCAACAATAGTTTGATGGAATATCTTATATATCTGGGGTGTTTCATCAACATTTTCGTCCGACTGGTTGTGAGATCTGACATCTTTCCTTGAATTTGATTGGCTGAGAAGCACTGTTAGTATGGTAATTGCAATAGGATAAAATGGGACTTGTCGGATAGAATGTCCGACAGGTCTTTTCAAGAAACAATCTCCGGGATGGCATTCAGAATTAGGACTACTCAACGATTTAAATATTGGAATAAATAATTTTTTATCTGATTATGATGGATTGTAAAATATTAAGTAAATAGTTGTCTATTATCTTATTATGATAGCGCACTCGCAGCAGGGCCGTAGCTAGGGGGGGGTATGGGGTGTGACAGCCCCCAAACATTCATAGCAAGAAAGAAAAAAGAAAAAAAATCGAGTAAGGAAGTAAGGAAGGAAGGAAAGAAAGAAAGAAAGAAAGAAAGAAAGAAAGAAAGAAAGAAAGAGAGAGAGAGAGCCTGATAGAGGGACTACCTTCGAAGAAGGTTACTGAATAGAGTGAGGCTACCAGTTAGCAAATCCAAGTCCATATTTAGGCAGGCTTAGAGCCCTACCGGTCAGAAAAATACAACGAAAAAAAAAAGATGGAGCAATAAGATACAACATAAGCCCCAAAAAGCTTACGACTTTGCAAATTATACCACAATTATTGACAGTTTGACCTCCACTAGTTTTGCATAATGAGAAGCAAGACTAGGAAAATAATAAGGGATGGGCGAATTTCCAAAGTTGAAGTTCAATCATAAAAGCCATAGTATAGTTGGCAAATCATGAAGTAGTCGCAAAACATTGTAAGCACTACCTGTCGGTATAGTGCTGTTCAATTACTGCCCAGTCAGTAAAATTCAGATCTGAAAAGAACAGAACACAAGACGTACAAGACTGGTTATCTCATGTTCAGCCATATAATCTGCAGTTATTTTTAAATTCAAGTCTTCCCCTCACTATATTCTATTCACTCGTCTTCCTTCTCGTTTTTTCTTTTTTCCTCCTCTCTTTCCCCTTTCTTTTCTTTGTTTTTATTTTCATTCTCCCCCCCCCTTTTTTTTTGCTTTGCTCCGCCAATAGGGGGAGGGGGCGGGCTCCTGGATCCACCTATGATGCTGCTAATTACCTGACCTGATTTATGTCAATAGTTAGTGTTAATATTGCTGAATTGTTATCCTGAAAATAGAAACAGGTTTAAAACAAGAGCTTGGGGAACCAATTTGAAAGGGAAAGTCCCAGGGCCAAATCCACTCGTTATTGGCCATTTATGCACAGAGATATTGTGAACTATTGCCAAACTTGTGCAGCATGTGAGACGATGCGATTGCCAAATCACAAGTACCGAGCACCATGGGCGGAAATCTGTCCCGAAAGGTAGGGGGGACAACAGGGGCTTATCCAGCCTTCGCCGATAGGTGGGGGCGAAAATGTTTTCAGCCCGATCGGCCGCTTGAAGGTAATTTTTGTCTGTTTCATTGAAGGAGTAGTCCTTATGGTCACTTTTTAGCTTTGTTCTTATAACTCAACATAAATGTATAATATCATTGTCCTTATGTAATGCGAGCGCGAAACGCGAGCAAAAAAAATTGGGACAAATTTATGTATTTTTCATTTTCAAGTTCGTTATCCTGAAAAAGATCTATTTACAACTAAATATTTACTACGAACGCGAAGTACGAGCAGAGGTTAACTGATGGAAAGGTATCTGTTAAAGATTACTTGCAGTTAGCAATGAAGTCGTTACATATTCTAACAATCAAATAATGCGAGCGCGAAGCGCGAGCTGAAATTTTTTGACATTTTTACCCAAAGACTGGAAATTCTAAGCACTTTTTGTAATTCAAACAAATGATAGGTATATAAAACTTAACAATTCATTTTGAGATTTAGACCTAAGAACGAGACTCTATACATGTTTTGTAAATCATGAAAATGATGAGTAATTGGGGGTCTTCCTTTCACTCGGTCCTTACATTAATAATGCCAAAAACGCAAAATGAGGCCAGAAAAGGTTTTTATACGTTTTATTTGAAAATTCGAGATTTAGACCTAAAAACGGGACACTCTATACTCATGTTTTGTAAATCATGAAAAGGGTGAGTAATCGGGGATCCTTCTACATTAATAATGCGAGCACATTTTTGATATTGTGATCTGAAACTGGATTATAATTTAAATAAACATGGCGCGTGTTTCAGATTTAAACCGAGAATCTCGGCATTCTACACATCTATCAGCGAGCGCGAGCTTAAACTATTTGATATTCCGATCTGAAAAAAGAGTCAATTTCAGCTATACATGTATATTTCAAGCACTTTGTAGGAAAATTTTGAGGTGGATATGGATCATTGAATTAATATCTTATTTCTTAATGCCTAATGAGTGCGAGAAATCTGATAATATTATGGCCTGAAAACTGGAAATTTCAAACACTTTAGTAATCATGAATAGAATGCATCAGTTAAAATGTTTTAACCATTAATGCGAACGCAAATCGCGAGCCAAAATCTTCGATAAACTCTCATGAAAAACGATATTGAGACATACATAAATCGCCAATCAAAATGCGAGTAGCGCACGTTTTGACATTCAGACTTGTAAAGGGATATTTTTTAAAACTAAATGGAATATACAAAAATAATAGGTTCTGAATAAATCGAATTTTTCAAGCGCTCAGTGCGAGTAGAAAATGTCAATATTCAGACCATATAGTTGTCTCTTTTACAGAGCACTTTTTGAAAAATCAGTTTGTAAATCACACAAAATATTGAAAGGTCGATTTTAGAGGTGAAATTTATAATGTAGATTAAATTCAAAACTTGATATTTAACCCTTTATAGCCCGGGCTATTTTGAAATTGCATAGCCCGGGGGGGGGGGCTATTAGGCCCCCCTCAGATCTCGGTCGCTTATCGACTGATTGCGACCAAATTTGGTGTGTGGGTGTCTCATTATGTATTTTACAAGAATGCGTCGTCAAATTTGTGATATTTATTATCATTTTTTATTATCTAATTAATTATGCAAATATTCACATTTTTCAAGGAATTTTCTTTTTTTTGTAGTTCCCCCCACCCATTTTGTGAGAAAATGCAATGGAATCAAGCATGTTAGTAGCCAGTCTTGTAATCTAAAAGACAGCTCACTCAACTGTAATGAAATTGTATAATTATTAGATTATAATAGTAATTAATTATGCGCATATGCTTATTTTTCTCGATAATATTCTTGTTTCCAAATTCTTCTGTATTTCTTTGTTTTTAATTTACTATGTATTTCTTTGTTTTGAAATCTCTATTTTTTATTGTTTTTTTAAATCTAAAATAGTTGGTGATAGCCCAAAAGAAAGTTATGTGAGGAAAAACATTCATCTGACAACACTTCTTGTAAAACCCATGTACACACAAAAGTCGATGGAAATTGCCATTTTCGGTGACATTGGTCACGAATATGTGCTATATCTCCGCAAGTGTACCCCCGATTTTCGCAAACAGGGTCTCAAAATGTGCGGGAGATTTGAAAGAAAAAAGTCATGAAATTTCAGCGTATTATTTTTTTTGCATTTAGAAATTATCGCGAAAAATTTCAAGGGGAGGCCTTTTAGCCCCCCCCCCCGGGCTATATAGGGTTAAGCTCCATATTGAAAAATGATCTAACAGGGAATGCGAGCGCGAAGTGTGAGCGCGAAAAATTATATAGTGACATGAAAGATTCTTTTTATTTTCAAAGTCTTCCCCATCATTCTTATTTTACTAGTATTCACTCTGGAAAACTTGACAAGCAAAAAAAAAAGAAAAAAAAATTTTTTACTCAAAATGTAAGGTCATTTAGTCCAAAATATGTATTATTTCGAATGTGAATGATGCATTTTTCTCCATCATAAAAGACCAAAAATAGTAGGGGGACATTTGATATTGTGTCCCCCCTACTATTTTTGGTAGGGGGACACGTCCCCCCCCCCTGTCCCCCCTGGGATTTCCGCCCATGCCGAGCACCTCTTCACACTTACTAATATCCCCATAGAGCGTCCTCTCCAGAAAGTATTTGCCGACGTTGCAGAGCTTCCAAGTTCCAGAAAAGGCTTCCGATATATACTGGTAGCTGTTGATCATTTCAGCAAGTATACAAATATCTACCCAATGAAGGATCAAAGAGCACAGACCAAAGGACTACATCACAGAAGACAATTCGAGTCAAGACTAGCACAAGACCTATATGCAGAAAACTTGGCATCAGAAAGACAAGATCATCTCCATATCACCCCAAGGAGAGTGCCTAGATGAAAGAACCAAAAGAGTACTAAAGGAACAGTTAGCCAAATACCTTGCTGACAATGGGAGAGAATGGGATGCCCATCCCAAGTCCAATTTGCATACAACAGCAGCATTCATTCAAGTACGGGATTGTCACCATATTACATCCTACACTGTTAAAAAAAACTAATTTTACAGAAAAAACTGAAGATTTTGCAGAAAGTAAGAACAGAATCATTCTGTAAATTCATAAAGCTGGAATTTTTCTGCAATTTAACAGAACAGGCCTGTTTAAAAAGGGAAAAAGGCTGTTTCATTCAAGGAAATTTGTAAGATTCCATACACCAAATACCATTTCCTTTAAGATTACGCAATCTGGTAAAATTACAGGTGTTCTCGAGACTCTGCTGCAGGAACTTCTTTTATTTTAAGGATAAATTTTCTAACAGTGTACATGGTAGAGAAGCAAGGATACCACTGAATGTAACCTTTCCTATTCCTCCTCCGTCATACTCATCACCACAAGAGTCAGTAGCGGACCGTGAACCGGAGGAGACAAAGCATGGGGGGGGGCACTGCATTGTCTGTGAATAATGCTGTGCCCCCAATGCTTTGTCTCCTCCGGGCAATGTAGGTTTGTATCTGATTCTATGCCAGTCAATATTATATAATTACATTTATTTTTTTGTACAGGTCATGTTATTTCAAAGTCCTCTTATTATCTTTTTATTTAATTCCTTTTGAGATTATTCTTTATGATTATTTTCCATGACTCCGTTTCCTACAACTATTATTATTACCATCAACACAATGTTTCTTTAGAATCTTTATAAAGCATACCGAGAACAATCCCAACCCAGATTACTGTTTTATTTAGAAATCTTTTGTATGAAATACATGTTTTCCTCCTTCAATTTGACCTTAATTAATAGCTTTCATTTGTTTGTTTTCTAAAAAAACGCAAGTAATATTTCATATAATCCACTCTTTATTGTTATTCTTTTACATTGCTGAAATGTATATTTATGTTAAAATGTTCATTATGTTAAAGGTATATAACTTTAGTCTACTCTTAATCTTTCCCCATTCCTCCTTTTGACATATACTTCTTCCTCTGTATGCATTTCTCTCTGTATCCATTTTTCTATATTATACATTGATACACGTTGCTTTTTTTCCTGTTTGTTTGTAAACTGAAATGTTACTCTGTACAAATTCATGTAATTCTGCCCTTGGCTGCTAATTGATTTTATCACAAAAAATGTCATTTATCTACCTATCTATCTCCTACTTCCTCTTCTACAACTACTTGGTCTATTTTTTTTTACTTCTACTATATAACTTCTCCTACACTACTACTGAATCAAGTAGTTCTATTATCTTCATGATTCCATTATTTTTAGTGCTGCTATTAAAGATGGCAATCAACATCCTTTAAGTCTTGGTTGACTATTGTTCTCTCTTCTGTTGTTGGTTGGGTTTTCGTTGATATTTGGGAAGCTCAATTGATTTATAACATGTAAACGCAAATTATAAGTATTCCCCCAATGTGAAGAGTGAGCCTAATACATTATTCTTATTGTGTGTATTTGCTTCCTACATAGCTGCATTTGAATTCAAGTTATTTTGTTTATTCAATGCTACCACTATCATGTAAATCCGAACAAACCAAGTGCACATTTGAATGACTATGAACTCAATAATAAATATGTTAATCAACATCGAATGTTCTCTATTCTGCATGAGCAAAATGCTTAAATGAGTTTGGCGTCATCTTGTACACCTCGCTGAATTTTGATTTATCACCTGTACATTCCTACTAAACTGATTTGCAAATAAAGCTTGTAGTCTTTTGTTTGAATTTTGTTTCAGATATATGTAGCCTTCCTGTCGATCCCAATAATTGTGGAGAATCTTTGCCCCGGTGGCGTTACGATACGGAAACATCATCATGTGTCGAATTTATTTACACTGGTTGCCCTGACAACAAAAATAACTTCGCGACAGAGGATGACTGCCAGTCCATTTGTGGAGGTGAGATATTTAGTAAAAGAATCATTATCTGCAGTTTATGAAGCCCTCACTGCAACAAACTAAGTCTCAATCATAATAAGACTATATCTAGTACTGATGGTGTTGATTATTATTATAATATACAGCTATAAAACAATAGTAATTACAGTAGTAATAAAAGTAAATTGTAGTAATAATAATGATAAGAGTGAAATAACAACAATGATAATGATAATCATAATCACGAAAATGATAATGACAATGAATATTTAAATTAATAATAAAAACAGTAATAGCAGTGAATTATGATAATAATTTAATAAATTCACTAATTCATAAACATAAATGAAATTATAATACATGCATTCCTTCGTATAAATGTTAAAATTTTCAGATGCTGGCGGTCTCCCACCTACCTGTACCCAACTACAAGATACTCCCCTAGATACCCTTGATGTGTCAGACATCTTCGGTACCTCAACAACTCTATTGACTGTAGCACCACCGAGTGACCGGGTCGGAGAGCTAAGGACAAATGGGGCTCTACCAACAGGTCACTTTGCCTGCAACCAAATCAACCATGGACCGCTTAGTCCCATCAGACAGTTTCCCCACTCAGGTATCATTAATGATGAAAAAACGAGACAGCGCCAACCCTTTCTCTCTTTCCTTATCTATCTCTCTATCTATATCGTTTCCCCTCCCTTCGACATCAAGTTTTAAATATAAGTTTAAATATAAGTTCAGAAATTCCTAATACCTGCCTACATTTGAATTTCTGTATTTACACATGTTTGTATATGGCGCTATACGGTAGAATCATTATGAATTGCTTCAGAATTAATTTAAGAAGCTTCTTAGCCAAGTCGCAGCACAATTATTCTAGAGGGCTGTTTTATTGCAAGTTAAAACTTATAAGTATGCAATTATATTAAAATCTAAGATCGTCGGTTTAATGCTCAAATACCTCTAAAATATAGATATATATTACGAGTAAAGAAGTTTATTGTCTCCAAAACAAGGTTAAAACCTCACTGACAAAAAAATAAAAGCAAAAAGCAGGACTATCATTGACATGATGATGATCGTAAAAGTAGCGCCGGCTCTGCTTACGTATATCCTAAACGAAGTTGTGGACTATTTTAGTGCGGTTTAGAGGAAACAATATGGAGGCCTTTGTACGGAATTGTATCATCAGTGCCCCGTCTTACATAGTTACGATAGATCCAATCAATCGTAACTATATATAATCATGGAAGACCATCAGTGTTATAATTTTTTCTTCAGAAAATTTGCAAAATGTCCTTTGTAAACAAAAAAGATCACACCAAATTGTCAAGAAATCAATGAATTTATGGATATACATTCATATCTAGAATTTTGTTTGAACAAAGATATATTTTATATGTTGACTTTGCTGGCTTGTGGTTGATCGGATCAATCGCAAATCTTTGTGAGAACGGGCCCTGGTGATTTATTTTAAACACCGTGGTTCCGCAAGTATCGATTCGTTATTTGTTTAGCCATTTTCATTCAATTATGTTTGCAGATGATACAAGTTTATTCATTCCAGGTAAAACTATGAATGACACAATTAACATTGCAAATTCTGAACTATCAAAAATTCATGGATGATTTTGGGAATTTCGTTTGTCTCTCAATTTGGATAAAACATCTCTATTGATTTCTAGTTCAGCAAAGTTAAAATTGATTCAGTACTAAAATTTCAAGTTGGCAATTGTTTTATTACAAAGGAAGAACAAGGTTGATTCCTATAGGAGTAATAATTAATGAAAAAAATACTCGAAAAATACATGTAAAAACACATCTTCAAAAAAAAATCAAGATTGATTAATCATGCAAAGTGTATTGTTCATATAGAAGTACTAAAAGCATTACATAATACGATGACATTCCCCACCCCCATCACCTGCGATATTAATGTTTCAGTAATATTTCAAACAAATCAAACGCATCTAGCAATAATGATGTATTCTTTTTTTAAAGGCTTATTTTCATTTTTTTCCATTACATTTATTTGACCAATTAAAATCAACATAGTACATGAACATCATAAATTAAGTATTATACAAATCAATCATTGACAAACAAAATAACAATTTAAAAATGGCCAGGACCCAAAAGAAGCAAAACTGCTTACACTGGGCCCTACATAAAAATACATGTAAAATAGTAGAGTATAGTCTGTGCATACACACACCCACTCACGTACATACCCATCCTAGTACATCATCTGGTTTCAGATTGTGTTGTAGATCATGGTTTGCTAGATCCAGTGTCAGGGCATCTGTGTCCTCCTGGGGCTGTTCTGGGATGCCGTAGAGTCTAACACAGTTCCGTCGAAAGTATTGTTCTGCGTCATTCAAAACTCGGTGAACAGTCCGGATGTCTTCTATGATGTGTGATTGCTTCTCCTGGAGTTTATCCCCGGGACTTTATCTACGATTGAAGTTTGTTCTTTCACAATATGTTCAAGTGACAGGATTTTTCTTTCAGCTTTCTACAACTTGTCTTTAAGGTCCACCATTTGCTTTGTAATGGCATCAGTATAAGTGATGCCTTAAACAGTTTTCTAAACCCCTGACTGTTGAAATACTCCTTTACTTCCTCGCCAATCTGCTCACAGTTGTCTTTAGGGCACTTTTCATCCGAAGAAGTCATACTTCTATCTGATTTTCTCAAAGTGTAATTTGGCATGACTCTAATACACACAGGCGGGGGAAAAGTCAATGACCAGGGCACCTACTTTCTATATGAATAGTAATTCAAAGTCAAGTTGTTCAGTTTGAGCACCTCTGTGTAACAATGAATAGGCTAATGGTACCTGGATAAGCTGAGATCAATAGGTGATTATATAGGCCTTACATGCTCACAATCGAGTCTTTTGAAAAAGATGAAGAGGAATGTCCCAGAGAAATGCTGAGGTCAGTAGCAAAGAAAGCGTGCGGGTGCAAACTACAAAAATCAGTATATAGGACCGGTTCTGAAAAACAGGGTCCAAAGCTCGGTAAAACTCTAGACGAAACATATACTTTGTGCAATAAATTCATTATATCTTCATGTTAATTGCCCTTTATAAGTTGTATCCACACATCTAGAAGCATTCTAAGTTGAAAATAGCTCAATAAGTCACAAATATGTCCAAAACAAGGGAGCACATCAGATCATGGACCATACACATTGTATTCTCGATTGTTGCCGTCAACTTTTAACAATTTGTCAATTTCTCAAAATAATTCAGTTCATTCATACAGTACTACATACAGGATATACGGCCAATGAGGATATACGTTGACCATCATTAATGAAACTCTCAAGAGCATGGATACTTGATGCTGGAATATTGTATAGCTTGCGGCTTCCAGTGGGCTGTCAGCATGGTCAGCCAATCTACAATGAGCTAGGCGCGCGTATATCCTTTCGTTTGAATGAGCTGTAATAAATTGAACCTACACCATTACAGATTTATGTAAAAATTAGCTATCCATTATTAAACCACAACCTTAGAAGAGTTTAATTTAAACCTGAATTCAGTATACGGGCCTATTTCTTGCGGGAGGAATGCCCTTTACCCCCCTTTACCCTATTTTCGCTGGGTTTTATTTCGGATAATTTGATTTGCGTTTTAAAAGACAAAAATATAAACTTATCTTGCCCTCTTAATTCTGAAAGCGGCTTTACACACATCGCCGGACACATCGTAAAGGCATCATGCGACACAACACTGGGTCGTCATAATATCAGCACAGGTGCATCTTACACCCGGTATCCATCAGTGAGGGTATCATAGGAGCAGTACATGGGCATTGTAGGCCGGATTGTACGACCCCCATACCGCATTTGTATGGTCTTTTATTATTTTTCTTCCTTTTTAGGGGGGGGGGGGGGTAGGGGGTCTCAAAGACAGGCAACTCACAAAATCGTACGATTGCATTTGAATAATGTTGAAATGGAAAAAAATGCAGCCCTTAGTCACATACGACCACTCGTGCAATAATCTAGCAAACGTAAGAAGGGTATATTGAAAAATTGGGATATCAGGAAAGAATCTTGTACTAATGATTGGATAATCATTTGGTATTCTTTGATGTAATTTTTAATTTGCACCAAGGTAACACATGGCTGCAATTAATGATTACAGATGTCATTGATGTCACAATCCTAAAAGAGTTGCATTAAAATTTTTGGCATCTTTTCATTAATTATCATCAGAATTGTTTAACCAACGCATTTATTATCAATTCTCACATTAATTTGATTTGAAAGGAATTTCTAATTATGTTTACCAGCTCATGTAGGATTATGACATTGTTGGCATCTGGATCCATCGTTGCAGCCGTGCCTTATTTTTGCGCAAATCGAACTTTACAATGACAGTTAAAAATATTTCCTGATTATTCAAGCGTTTACGCATTCCACGTACGTCATGGTATTAAATTACTTGAGAGAAGATAATATTTCAGGCCATGTATAATGTGTATATGTCACATTTTCCCTTATTTTTCCCTTTACCTCATTTGTATAGCAGCCATTGCTACATTTTAGTCCCTTTTTACCAAAGATAATTATTGTTATTGTGTGTACACCAATAATATTGTCTTTTTGTATACAAGCAAGTTACTACAACACTGCAAACGCTTTTAAGAATAGATAATTTAGTGTCCATTTTGATATTCTTTGATAAAAATTGATTTTTACTTTTTCAATTCAGCAACAATGGACGAGATGGGAATTACATACGAAGCTTACACTTTGGAAAGGTGGACTGATCCAAACCGTCAGGATCCTTTTTATGAACTAACTCCGGGAAAGGACGGAGCACCTTGGGACAAAATTGAAGAACTAGGAGCCGGTATGAAGCAGATGGTTTCAGCTCCAGATAGTCTTCCCTTTTCTATCTTCTCTGGTACGTCATCTTAACAAAAACAAAGAAATAGAAACACTTTCTCTTTTATCCATTTTTGTGCCTCTTTAAAATATGACTCGATGTTATTGATAATGGGGAGACTCCACCAAACCGGTAGTAGCAGCAGCACTCTTGCAGTGACGGAGGTAGTAAAGTATAAGTAGGAGGAGTAGTATATTTAGTATTAGAAGTAGTATTCGTAGTAGTAATATAGTAATATCGTAGTAGCAGCAGCAGAAGTAGTAGCAGTAGTAACAAAAGTAGAAGTAGCAGCATGCAGCAGCAGCAGTAGTAGCAGTGGTAGTAGTGGTAGTAGAAGTTGTAGTAGTAGTAGTAGTAGTAGTAGTAGTAGTAGTAGTAGTAGTAGTAGTAGTAGTAGTAGTGGTAGTAGTAGTGGTAGTAGAAGTTGTAGTAGTAGTAGTTGTAGTAGTAGTAGTAATAGTAGTAGTAGTAGTAGTAGTAGTAGTAGTAGTAGTAGTAGTAGTAGTAGTAGTAGTACTGTGAGAAGTATTAGTATAAAAAGAATTCAATTGATCGAAACAAAATAATCTGTTATTACTCATGCACCCCCTCAGTCAATGTTAGAAGTCTCAAAGAAACCATGTTCTACTCCACTGACACAACAGAGAAAGCAGACTAACTAATGAATATTAAATCATAAGGCACATGTCTATCCGATCACCAATTTTTAATCTTCAGGACTCACAGGGATTAGGGTTAGTCTCGAAGACAATGAAAATGATCCGATTATGACTGATTTTGGAGAGATGTACGCCAACTTTCTCTACACCGATGCTAACGGTGGCACAATGGAGTTGCCACTAGTTCGAGGGTCGGGAATGTTAACACATCTCTTCACCGATGCTATACCGGTCCTTACACCATATTGTCTGCGTGCTATCAATGACGAGCCAACATCATTCGAATGCCCTGAGGAGGAGTCAGGTAAGAGCATGAAGCCCTGAAAAGCTATTGCTGGTAGTAACGTAGTACGAGAGTTTAATATCTAATGAAGATGCTGAAAATCTAAGCTATAAAATAAATGACAATCAACTCTTTTACTATTGCAGTCGTCAGCGTGCCCTTTAATCTCGTACGATTTGAGGGTTGCAATAAAGTCACGACTCGGGTAACCTACCATGTGACTCGGGCATTCTTTTCATGATTCAGTCCAATTGACATTTGTACAGTGACACAAAGAACCTTATCGGCTTGAACCCTATACATAAGATAAGTCGAGTCGATCAAAAATTTAGGGAATCGTTGTACAACCCTAACGATTATTATACATAATTCCAGAAATGTGGTTATTGTGGGAACTAAGCCATTTTGTGGGCATGTTATTTTACTGGCGTCGTCTGGTGTATTATCTTGAACTGACATAAGAGATAATTGGGAAACACGGTAGAACCATTATACTAGGGAACAATATCATTCATTACAAACAAGTCTCATAATCTTCGTCAACACATTTTAACTGATGATAGAATAAAAGAAGAATAAATGGAGAAAAGGAGAAAACGAGACCTCCTAAAGGTCACATGCAGGACAGGTAATGGGGAAGAAAAGTTATGCTATATCAGCTATCATTTTACATCATGTATCACCCGATGTTCCAGGAAAATCATTTTGGTTATCTATTTGTTGTACAGTTGAAAATGCAGGGAGTGGATACGTGGAAGCTTCGTGCAACGCATCTTCAGAATCAGCTACTTTTGTCCTTCATCTAACAAAACCCATCAAGGATATCAGTGATGTTCAATGGGTAGCAAGCGAATCTACCGAGTGAGTAACATTATAAAGTTAGAATCTTCTACTCACATGTCACGAATTTCATCACACGTCACGAATTTTCAGAGGGGAAAAGATAAAATTGATGCATTTCTGAAACTTGTTAAACCGTTTAGCCAATTTTTCGAGACAAAATGTCAGGACATGATTGTATACAGATCCCTCAATTCAATTCAATTCTTTTATTTCATTTCCATTCAAAACATAATACAAAGTAATATAAAACAATATAAATCAAATACAATTTTACAGAAGGGTATTCTTACTTCGTAAAAAAAAACACAGTATAATATAGAGCATAAATCAGATCCCTCATCTGACAATATGCTTTGGAATACATATTTTTTTTCATTTCCAAATTTTATTAATTATCAAGATTTTTTGTAACATTACAAAAACAACAATCATACAGGAATTACCATCGCTCATTTTGTATATATATATATATATATGTATATATATCATGTATATTTATTGCACCTAATTATTTAAACTATTAAAGGTGGGATTCGGACAACGGTGGTTTTATGACATGTGATGAAACTTGTTGTGAACTCTCTTCCGATGGTAAAACCGTGACCATCCACCTCGAAGGCGCTGTCTCTTCCGTCAACTATGCTATCAACGTCATCAACAAGTACGTCGTCCCACAACACGACTACAGTTATTACTGGTATCGAAATCCATTGACGGTGGCATGCACTAATAGCAGCGATGTGGTTGTTTCGAGAGGTCAACGAATGCCAGTATGGTTCTACGGAACTGCGAGTGTGGATTCTACGATGTGTCAACGGGATCTTGTCGGTGGGTACGAGGTGACAGCAACCCTCAAGCTTAGCAGTCCTGCTAATAGTCTTCAAGAGGTGATGATTCTTATTTCTATCTATAAGAAATTAGTAATTAGTAGACAGATGAAGAGTTGTAATTGTGATCAACATACTTCAATTGTGCTTGTATATTTTGCTATTATATGATGATGATAATAAATTTCTTCTCGATCAAATTTGACATCTTTTAACTAAAGGTTTTTCAGTATATTGTTTTAGTAACAGTGTAAAATGTATTCACGAAGGTTATATCCCACATACTTATGTAGGTCCTATTTTCAAATATTTTCTAGATTTTTCTTAGAATTTCAAAAAGAATATTTTCGACTTGCTAAATCACATCACTTAAAAAAATCTCCAGGTGGATATCTCATAAAGCTGGTGACACGACTGTACAACGAACAATTGGAAAATATTCTTAGTTGATAAGTCAGTCATTATAGCTCACGATGCTCACATTAGAAACTCACATACTCACGAATTAATCAAAACTTGTTTGTTACAAATATCCGTCATTTCGGTTTAGGGAAACCTGCTATTATAGTGCCATATTTGTGATCATAATTCAAATATATAAAAAATAATAATTTGTCTCAATGAAAAAAAATACATAACCAAGGTAAATGATTTTACACTTTACATTCTTTGGAATTGAGCTGTTGAGTTTTTAGTAATTTTGATTGCATATTGTTTTTATTTGTCATGGTCAAAATCATCTTACCGGCCTCCTCACTGTATAAATACCTGCCCATGGCGACCTCTACATCGGCTATCATGGAAAGGAGATGATGTTAATAAAAGGATGTAGCCACATGTCAATAAGGCCACATATTTGGTTGGTCGCTATAGACAGGCTTCAAGGCCGTATATACTTTGCCAAGTAATGAAAGAGTTACATTATGATCATGAAATGATGAGAATACATAAAAACAATTTTTTTGATCAAGAGATTTTTTTATATATCTCTCAGAATTCACTGAATACTAGTATTTTTTTTATTTGGACTAACTGGTTCCAGTAGTCAGTATCTCTTAGCAAATTACATCAAATGTTATAATAAAGAAATACGAGAGAGACTCACATTTGTCTTGATACATCATTGTTATCATTAGGTCCAATATCTAATTGCTGATGTAAATGATGAATGGAACTCTGTGTATTCTTGGAACACGTGTAACGCAAACACCTGTGATTTGGAAGACGATGGTTTCACAGTCGTCATGACATTGTCTGTTAATTATACCAATGTCAACTTTGCTGCAAATGTGATTGGGCAATTTGTGACGGAGTCAGTACCAGCCAACTGGAGACGTCAACCAGAAAAGGTAAATAATTGTTAGAATTTTAATCTAGGAAGAAGAATTGGAAATGGGGGTATGGTATTTTCAACAAAAAATAAGATTTTCTTAAAATACTTAATATATCGTTCAATTATTTTTTTTTCAGTTAAATTCACATATCATCCAAAGAAGTGAAAAAATTAATATAAATCAGATACAATTTAATGGATTGGCCCTTTCAACATAATCAGTATGTGTTTGTGGGTTGGGGTAGCTGATTATGCTTAATGTCCGGAATAAAGTTTTAGGGTAGAACACGGGCTGACGACAATTCGTCCTTGAGACAGCGACTATTAACAGGAGCTCCTCTCCTCCAACTGCAGACACATCTATACCGACGGCACAAACACTTCATTGCCTAGCGGATCAGATTTTTGTAAGAAAGATTTGGAAGTTAACGATACTACACTGTAAAAAAAACCGTGATTTTACAGAAAGAAAAAAGAAGAATTTGCAGAAAGCAATAACAGAATCATTCGGTTAATTCATAAAATAGGAATTTTTCTGCAATTTGACAGAATAGGTCTGTTTAAAAGGGGGAAAGTGTGTTTTATTCAACGAAATTTGTAAGATTCCATACACCAAATACCAATTTCCTGTAAGATTACGCAATCTGGTAAGATTACAGGTGTTCTCGAGACTCTGCTGCAGGAACTTCTTTTATTTTAAGGATAAATTTTCTAACAGTGTATCCTCAATATCCATTATCATATAATGACCTCTTTTTTGATGAATTGAAACAAATTTGAATTCATTTTCAGATCTACTGCCCTGGTGGGGATCCCGCACCAACCCCACAACCAATTACACTCACCGACAACCGCTTTATCTTTGAACTGTCCGAGCCCCTAACCATCGAAGGTGTTACAGACTCTACCAGGAAATACGCCGTATTCTTTTCAGAACGGATGACCATGACATTCGACGTAAATGGAGCCTCTTTCGTTCCTGCGAGACCATTGGTAGACAAATTCACTGGTATTATGCAGCTCGTCTACGCAGGAAGTGGTAAGTGCTGAAATCTCACACAGGTTAACTACATTCAAAAGGAAATCTCACACACATGAGCTTTTGTTGATACGAAAATGTCAACAAAACTCACATTGCTATGAATCAGGAATCTTCTCTTCATACTCTTCATACAGCAGGTGAAGCTGTAACGACGTTGTGAAATTAACATTGAAAATGACATTTTAATCAATAATACGTTTATCTTTATCATTGAGGTGCGAGTAAGATTTCGTAATCATCACCGAAACTATCCACTCGCATAGGCTTTCAAAGCTATTCCGTTCAAACACAAGAAGTGATAGCCTAACCAGGTGCAAAACTTTATGCAGAGCTCGACACCTCATGATTTAAATTTTCTCTCTCTCAACTCCTTCGTCGTTTATTTTGAAGTCTATTAAACTATGCCAATTCTAGTACTATAGAATGATTCAGAATTATAATGAGTTCTTTCTTTTCCAGGCACACCGGGTAATTTTACATGGGTTGATAAGCTTGCAGATTTCGCAGGCGTGTATTCTTACAAGCCAAAGACCAGATTCTGTACCGAAGGAGACAAAGGTTATATCAGCTTCGACTGGAATAAAAAGGGTGATGACTTTCTTGAAACCAATCCCAATCTGGACCTGCTGACTGTTGTTCTCCCACACCAGGTATTATTACATTCTTGTGCCTTTCGTCAGTGTCCATTAAAAGGGTGACTTTGATTAAGCAACGGTAATGAATGTGAAATCAAGCAGTGCATAAAATCTGTTTTATGAGTGTAACGCGAGCTCATGGGCGTTACTGTAATTAGACCTCAATTCACTTTTAGTTGTCTTTGTGTTACTATTTGTGTTGTTTCCAATTTTGACGAAAATAGAAATAACATCGAATATCCAAGATAAAAATTTTCACATTGATTTAGAAATATGAAATAAGTGTACATATAATGTATTTAGCATGATAGTTAGATTTTTCCGCGCGAGCAAGCTGAAACGTTAGGTCCACTGGATAGTCTATGTACACTTGTTTATCCGATTGTTTGTCTTAATCGTTCACATGTTTCCATTTGATAACACGAAATTTCCAGTTAAATTAAGTATATTGTCAACATAGATCAGGCATGACGCTCTCGTATAGAAATTGGAATATTCAGTCAAAATTGTAGCAAATGAAGTAAATGACACAATATCAATCTACTTTGGCTTATATCAATTCGATTATGTGACAGAACCTCACTTTATCACGAGTAACATGGATACTCACGGTACATTACTAGAATGCGGTTTCGATAACCTTATTGTTCCGATCCCGCCAGATTTCGTTTGTATTTGATTTATTTGATTTTGAAGCTATTCCCATTGCTTCATGTTTTAAAAGGAGCCGTTGCTAGGTGACAATCTTGTAGAGACTCCATTTGGGTATAAGGGATACGTAGGAGATAATTGGGTGATGGAAGAGGACCTTCCTCCGGCCTCCATGGAACCAAACATGGACGCTGTCGAACGTATTAAGGGTCAACCAGACAAACTGCAGGTACTGTAACACCAATGATTCTATTTTTCTACTAGACATTATATCTCTGATAACATTTTCCCGTAAATTGTCCCTAATTAATATAGGGATAGTCTCAATTTTGGGATGAAACAACTCTATCTCTGTGTCCCTATCATTGTTAGATCTATCTGTATTATTGTTACTAATAATATTAATAATATATATTTTATTGCGCTACAAGAGCTCCCCAAATGCTCTACATACTACTGGAATAAATAGGTTTTTAATTCTAGTTTGAAATCAAAGTTATTGAATTCCTAATGTCGAGAAAAAATTTGTTCCATGGTTGTGGGGCTGATGGGTTACCTCGTGGTACATTGGGAAGATGGATAGTGGGAATTGATACTTGGAAACTTTTTTGTTGTTGTATATAATAAGTCCATGGTTTAGGGAACTCTGCAAATAGGTTCCCTTTGTCAGCATCCGTCTTTCTGTTTGTCCAATTTCTTAGGTTTCAGTTTTGATACCTGCGCTATCTCCTAAATGCAATCCATATCAACTGCGTCAAGTTTTTCCCGAGCACCTCATATAAATATATCTAAAACAATATGAGAGAGTTAATATTGTTCTTATTGTAAGATCCTATATGCTGTATGAAGAGGGAGAGGAGATTTCATGTAACGAGTCGCCAAATTATCTTCACTAACAACTGTCGTAAATTACTAAAATCCTTCCGTTTGATTGGCTCAGAAGAATTGACCATTAAGAAACTTCATGAAACAGTCCCTGATAGAGATGCTTGAGAAGCATGACTATTGGTTGTAAAGTGATACAAGTAGAGGGGGGTGAAAACTGACTTCTGTGGAGGCGAATCCAGTGGTTACGATTCTGTTGTGACCTGCAAAATTCTGTACCCTGCGTGAACTTTTATGCTATGACATAGTTATGACATTCTAAAGTTGTTCTTAATTTCACGAAATAGTTGTATTAACATCCTGTCCGGTATGCAAATGAGGGGGCTGATTATATTATCCACTCACTAGCTGATTCTTTTGTATTTCATTACATGGAAAATGAAATATATTAATTTTCTCCTCGTTTTCATATGAAAAAAAGTTTTATTCCTCTCGGAACATGTGGAATTTTCATTGTTGTAACATTTCGTGTTTTTTTAAAAGAGGGTCCTTATTGTTAAATCTGTAAAAATTGAAATACATGTATTGTATTTTAATAGTCAAACAATTAAAAAAGAAGAAATAGTGTGGGACATGCAGCGACTCTCTCAATTGCATATCACTGAGTTGTGCACATAACTGTTTTGTGAAAAATAAGCGAAACTTTAAAATGTCATATCTTTCTTATTTTACATCCCATTTTGATGAATTTGTCAATGTTATGCTTATTTGATTTTTTTTTCTTTTTCTAATATCAACTTTTATCTGGGGATGGACTTGACCTTTAAAGTAATCGATATCAGACAGCAGTTATAAACATAGTGAAAAACAGGGATTATCAGTGTTTTTTGTATGATTTACCCACAAATTTAATGACAAATTGTCATAGCTGTCATAATCGATATATTTCACATGATACCTACTTCTTACCGATTTAGTACAACAACATAACGAAAGAATAAATGGCCGAAGCTTCCAGAATCAAACAGTTAAATGAGGATATTTTTTTCCATTTCGGCCTGCCGTTTGAACTCTATGCTGCGTGTTGCTGACGTAACATAAAGTAACAATGCTACAGGCAACCGTTGAAATAAATAAATAAATAAATTCAAATAAATAATTGAATGTTACACATGCAGGGTTTATTGTGATTTACTTGTTCAGAATGTTCTTCAGGCTATTGAGAAGGACACTGCCCAGCAAACCTTAGAATTAGATTGTACCACTGCATCCATCCATAGCTATGAGGCAGGAAAAAGCATAGGAATGGTTGCTCGTTTGGCCAGTATCTCTCGAGCTTTTGGCACCGAAGACTACATCGAACTTGATCAGTCTCTTCGACGTTGTTTAGACCTCTGGCTGGGCATCGTAGGTGGAATTGCAGAAGATAATGTTATCCGGTAATACAATTCTAGTTTAAGATGTTTTTAAATCATGTTAACATAAGCGATTTAACGAGCTGCCAGTAACATTATATTTCACCGAAAGACCTTTGCACAAATTGGCAGACATTTCCGTATATACAGATAAATTAGGAGAGCGATGAGAAAGGGGACATCTTTGATGAAAACCTTAACATTGATCCAATCAGAATGGCATTTTGGGAAGAATTCAAGACGCGATAAAAAAAAACATCTATATAGATCAATATATGCCTATTCCAATTCCAAACCTTTTCTCCGCTGATATTTTTACGATATCGCTAATACCATGGTTTCTGAACCTACTTTCCTATGCCTTAGATACGACACTGTATGGGGAGGCTTGTGGATGCGTGGAGCAGGACCAGATGAAGAGCTTTTCCCTTGGACAAACTATGGGTTCATTAGCTATGCTGACCATCATTACCACTTTGGCTATTGGCTCTATGCCATTGCCTATTACGCCAAATACTATCCAGTGTGGGCTTTCAAGGAAGGTTCGTGAAAGATTGTTTTCTTCTTCTATCAAAATTTATGCTCTTGTAAGATTGATGCAGGTGCTCATCATTCATTATGAAGTGACACATTCATTGTTATCAACATTTAATCAACAGTAACTTTGTTCGGAGAAGTAAAATTTTTGTTTATTTTTAAACATCTCACATAAAACAAAGTACCAGTATGTAATATTTTCAAAATGTAAAAATACAACATGATCATGAATATATAGTTTATGTAATCATGGTAATAACAATCAAAGCCTTAGAAGATGAGCTTCAGAAGACGATATCCAAGATATTGCAATGGAATACTAACTCGAAATGCGGAGTGTGTCAAGGGGTCAGGTACGGGGCGGGTAGGGGTGTAGGAATGGTACCCATGAATCTGGAAGTCTCCCACCTGAATTTACAAAAGTCCTTTCTCTATCTCGTTGAAGGAGACAATATTCTGTAGATCAAACAGAATATAAAAGGAAATACTTCAATAGGGGACTATCCAATTTTAAATACAAATCGGTCTTCCTTTTTGTGGTATGATGTTACCCTTCACTTTAGTCCACGAGTGCGACTTACGCAGATAAAGTACACAGATCAGTTTTACATACCCCTCCCCCACTGTCGGAATGGTTGATAAACAAAGTGTGACGGGAAAAAGGGTCAGCCTTCCTTTGGATGATACATGTCTTGGGACAGAAGATTTAATAATTGATCTTAAGTTGGGCCTATCCTAAGTGGATATACCTTCAAAAAAAGAAAATATATTTCCTATTTACACAGATAATTACAACCGCATTATGGCAATGGCTCGGGACGTGGGAAGTCCTAGTAAGGATGATCCCTACTTCCCTACGGTTCGTCAGAAGGACTGGTATACCGGATCATCCTGGGCGACTGGTATCGGTGGAGGCACTCGTCAACAGGAGGCAATAGCAGAGGTAAACATTCATTATTGTCAATTTTTTTTCATTTTCTTTGTTATTGTTATATCATTTTGCCAATATACTATTGTCAATCTCAGGAAGAATGCATTTTACAGCGTATAAGCCTCGCTATATTTACAGATACATCGATACACTAGTATTGTAAGACGTAAACTCAGTATGAATAGTAATACTAAAGCTGAATCAAATTATTTCTATTAAAATATCTTACGTTAATCTATTTTTTTCATTATTTCAACTTTATTCCCCCTCGTCAGGCAATCAACTGTTACCATGCCCTTGCAGCTCTTGGTTTGGCAATGAACGATACCAATCTACAGGCAATTGGACAGATCACAACAGCCACTGAGATTCGTGCAGCAAAGTATACACAAATGTTTTCATATATCATTCTCAGTATCAGCCCTTCCTTTGTATTTCCAGTCGTAGCTAGAGTTTGAGAATGGCATATGATATGTTCTTCGTAATAATATGAACTTGATATTGCTCATTGCCAAGATAATGGCTGTCTGTAACCTCCAGAATTGTGTATAGTCCTACTTCTCCTATTATTGAACTTCGCTGGTCGATCAGCATTGAGTGAGTTTAGTATAAGAAACAATGCGTTGTCATTCGCTTTTGAGGTGATAGTTATTATGACCAACAACTCAACTGATACTCGGACTATAGCATTAATTATGTTTTGTATTTCATAAACCAAAAATGTAGTCTAACATTAAAAGTATAACAAATTAGATCATTTTAAGGGAATTATCAACTAAATTACACTCGGATACCTTTAAAAAACTTGCTTATGCAACTACGCCAACATGGCCAATGTGTATGGTCCGTACCGCATCCGAACGTCAGATGATCGATTCAGCAACTTTTAACTCTTTTTTTCCCATCAGGACATATTGGCAGGTGAGAGAGAACAACAGACATCTCTTTCCATCTCTCATCCAGCGCTGGGGAGTGATTGGACAGCTCCAGGAAGATGGCATCTTCTACTACACGTTAAACTGGCCCTGTGAACCTGATCAGTTCCCTCAGCGCCATGCCTGTATAGTCGGTATACAGATCATTCCAATCATCTCTATCTCATATCTCTACATGGATCAGGTAGGGTGATCTCGTATTCAATGAACACTTCTCTTTATAATTTCATTTTTGGCTTCTTAATACTCCCGCCGAAATGTACTTCTTCGTCTCACCATGTCTTTTTGCTCTTCTTTGAGTATTTTATCCTATACTGAGATTATACCCTGCGAGTTAATAAAAAATGACACCTCACAAATCCCAATTTAAGGGGAAAAAATATGTCATGAATACAATCATAATCATTATGGCCTGAAAGGGTATGTTCTTCCAAATAATTTGATATCATATTTATGTGGTATGTGTTAACGCTTAGATGATCAGGAGGTATTATTTGCACCGGGTATTTGCAGTAATGCAAATGATTTGCGCCAATGTACGGTATGACTGCATCACTGCAATTATGAATTCAGACGGCAATGATGTCATATAAATCCTACAAGATTTGCATTTACATGATTAAAATCCATTTTAAAACATCTTTTCAATAATTAAACATTGTTTATCATCAATTATCAAGTTAATTTCGTTGGAAAGCGTTTGCAAATATGTTTACTAACTCCTGTAGGATTATGTATGACATCATTGACATCTGAATTAATTTATTGCAGTCATTTCTTATAATTTATATCCCTGCAAAGAATACATCCTGATCATCCAAGCGTTAACACGTACCACCAAAATTTGGTATCAATTTATTTTGGAGAAAATACTTTCTCTAGCCATATAAAATAAATATACGTTCATGACATATTTTTCTTAAATGGGGTATTTGTGAGGTGTCAGGGTTTTTTTTTTTTACTCACACGAGTATACACCACCTTCTTCATTTCCCTATTTATTATTCTATTCTTGATTCAATCTAATCTAATTTGATTTGATTTATCTATTGGAAGAGACGAAGGCTTATATGAAAAAATTGTAACTTGCACGTGCCGCCTCCATAACTTTAAACAAACTCTTTGTTAATCTAATTACCATTGTATGAGACGTTGTTTCTCTACATATTTTTTCTTCAGGATCTCAGAGTGCGGGTAAAAAAAAGGTATCATCAGAACTGTGCTGATAGGGGTACATTTTCATTAATTCATCATCATTCTTTTCTCAAAATGTTCGCACACAGGAATGGGCGGAGAGTGTGTATGACGTCTGCAGTCACTCCATAGACCCCTCGTCTGCACCCGGTGGAGGTATGGTAGACAGTGATTGGTACACCCTCGACCCTGTAACCACACGCTTTGGATCCTTCTGTCAGTCTATCATGGCTAAAGTTAACGAAACAACAAAGCAGGAGGCAATAGATTACATAACAAATCTAGAGACTACAGACTTGGAACCAGGCAGTGGACTAGCCAGTACTCTACTCTTTATTTACGAATCCGCCTGATCAGGGGCACATACTTTGCTCTTATATCATTTTTTTATATATTGGTAGAGCCATTAACTTTACAATGTATGTTAATTCATATGACTTTCTGTCCCCAACACCAGTGGCGTACCTGGCATATTTCGTCAGGGGGGGGGCAAGCGACAAGGATGAGCAAGGTGGGGGGTACACTCTAAAAATTCGAATGTTAAATAAACATTTGAAAGGTTGGAGGAGTCGACAACCTTTTCCAAATGTTAAATCCAACCTTGTATAAAGCTGATCCAACATTTGAAGTGTTGGGTAGAACCATTTACATGTAAAGTGGTAAATGTAACATTTAGAAAATATAACTCCTCCAACCTTTCAAATGTTAAGTTAATATTTCTTGTTTTTTAGAGTGTAGTAGGCATATACGTATATAGGCACAATTTTTTTAAGGGGGGCTCATAATAATTGCCCAAATATCAACTTCACAGTTTTTCATTTTCGAGCGAGCGAACATTTTTTTCAATTATTTAGCCTTTTTACATGATGTGAAACGTGCAAAAATTAAACATTTGGTCATAAAATTACCAATACACGAGGATATTTGGGCACCTCGTAGCCCTGCATTTTGCAGCCCCCCCCCCCCCCATACACGTTTGGATGTGTAGGTCTGGAAGTGGCACTGAAGGTGGGAAAGGTTACTCAGGGGGTGCCCCAATAAACAGTTGGGATCTTGCTACTATTGATATTTGCTATCGGGCGATTTATTTATTGTCGAAACTAATTATTTTTTTTGTATATCATTCCAGAAATGAAATGTATTGGATCGTGATCGATATATATTTATAATCAAGATGTAATTGCAATGTTTATATTAAAATACTTCTTTTATTCCCCTTTGACGGTGTTTACATTATGTTCCCGATTCTGCTCAGTTGGAGACAAAAGAGGTATTTGACATTGAAATCAGTTAAAAGTAATAATTGCGAGCGCGAGCTGATTTTTTTTCTATTCCTTAATAAATTATGCGAGCGCGAAGCGCGAGTCAAAAATGTTGATATTCCTATAACTGGACACTAGATATTCTAAGCAGTATTACAAGATGGGTATCTAAACAGTCATGCGGGCGCGAAGCATGAGCTAAAACTTTTGATATTCCGACTTAAGGACTTGATATTCTAAGCACTTTAGTAACCATAAACAAATTGGTTTCTAACTGAATAATAAATTGATGCGAGCGCGAAGAGCGAGCTGAAAATTTGAGATATTCCCCCCTGAAAAGTGGACATTCTAAGCAATTTTTATACTATGAACAAGATGGTAGTCAAAACAATTTATTGGCGTGAGCGCGAAGCGCGAGCTGAAAACTTTACATTCTGAGCACTTTATTTAATTAGGAACAGGATGGAATTTTATTCGAGTGCAAAGCTCAAACTGAATTTTTTGATATTCCGACCTAAGAACTTGATATTCTAAGCAATTTTGTAACCGTGAACAAATTGGTTTCTAATGATATATTTTTGACATTTTTTTAATTTTCATATTCCGTGACCTGAAAACAGAACATTCTAAACGCTTCATTTAACTATGAACAGGATGGATATAGCCAAGCAGTTAAATATGAGCACGAAGCGCGAGCTGAAATTTTTTTATGTTTCGGCCTAAAAACTGGATATTATAATCACTTTTTGTAACCGTGAACAAATTGGTTTTTAACTAATCATTTGACGCGAGCGCGAAGTGCGTGTTGCAAATTGTGACATTATAACCTGAAAACTAGACATTTATCTCAGGTATCTAACTAAAAAATTGTTGCAAGCGCGTAGCGCGAGCGAAATTTTTATTGTTATAATTACATTACCTAAAAGTTGTTCTATTCTGTTTTCCTGTCCCTGGTCAGCCCAGTCCGTCCTCACTACACTAGAGAGCTCTAAAAGTCGCATTGCGTTAAATCACAATTTACCAATAAAGATGGTGGAACTAAACAAACCGAATCAGTTGGAACAGACCCGTGTGCCCGACAATTTATATTTTTATGACAGTCTGCAGTCCACTTTTTACCCCTTTCTCTTAAACTCTTTTTTCTTTTTACCCTTCCCCCTTTTTTCTCTCTTTCCTTTTTCTTCTTTTCTTTTTTTCTACCCCCTTTTATTTTTTTTGTTGCTTGTAACTCGTCAGGGGGCAGTCTGCTCCCCCTCCCCCCTTAGGTATGCTAGTGCCCAACACTCTTCATTCTCATCTGGTACTTACTGAAATGGTAACCCATTGCTTTTTTTATGATAAATGCTTATTATCAGATCATTAGAATGCTGTGATAGTGCAGATTTAAATGAAATTGAAATTAGCCATTTTCAATACATACATTGGTATCATGATTGAATTATGTTTATAAAGACTGCTAATATGTATAAATACGTTTTCTTCTTTTGTATGAATGATGAATTATGTGAAAATAATTTTGAATTTCATCGAGTTTTATTTATTCAACCCATGAGGTACATGCACGATGACTTACAATGATTTGTTGACAACTTTCCAATCATCATTTAAATTTAAGTAGAATATTATTATACTATACAAAAGAAACACTTGCTTTGGCCGAGGCAGTCCTCTGCCCCTACAACCATTCACGAAACATTAACGAGATGTTAATATTTTCAAATTATATTACAGAATTTATATTGCTTTGTGTTTCTGTTCACAAACCGTTCATTTGTATTTGTTTGTATACTAACACTGGAATAGCAAATTCAACCCGTTGTTTTACAATAACATGATAATTCTCAGTGGTCATAATGCCCAGGGCACTTCTAAATATATTAGAACACTGAGGGAAGCATGGAATTTTTTTTAATACAAATTCAAATAATTCAACCCATGATTCAATATGCATCATGATTATAATGCATATAAAAAATAGGAAAACAAATGAATAATAAAGTCGCTAATAAACACGATTGGAATTTTACTTTATTCAGTTCATTGTATTCATTATATCTAAAATTCAATAGATTAAATCTGAAAAATAATGGTCATGAGGAGAAGCGTATGTCGCAGCCAATGGCGGATCCAGGGGGCACATCTGACCCTTGACCCCCTTTTGAAACCTTAAAAAAGGGGGGAAAGTGAGAGTGGGATAAGGGAAGGAAACAAGGGAGGGAGAGAGAAGAAAAAGGGAGAAAGAAACAGAGAAAATGAGATAAAAAGAAGGAAATGAAAACTGAGAGGATTAAAAGGAAACTAGAATTTTAATTCGTCATGAGGACGAATTAGGTGATCTGTCTCTGATTCTCTTGATCACGAATATGATCACAATGTTAATTCAGATCAATATGATAATCATGATGAAAACCAAAATATGTTGATAGCTCTTGCAATTCGGAAAAATGAGTTGAAGCGGGGGTTGGTTATAATTATGATGAAATGGTAATAAGCCAATCTCCACTTACCGACAGACAATCATCCAATATATCAGAAGTGTTTCAATTATTGTATGATCCCAAAATTTGTTACAATATACGCAAAATCGCACAGAACCTAATTTGGCTAGCACAACCGGTATCTTGGATTTTTCTCTAGGTGAAATGACAGAGAAAAGGGGTAGTATGGACTTGAATATGAGATGACGTAGAAGACACAATGTATGAAGTTTGCTTCAGGTGAGATGATACCAGCCCACAGAAGTAGTAATTTGAAGACGTTCTCAAAACATGTGCCTCCTAGAGTAGAAAACTTTGATAAGTGTGTCAGAAAGGAAAGTTGCAGTTTTGTGATGTAAAAAAAAAGAGATAGGGCAGAGAGGGAGAGAGAGAGGTAGAGAGAGAGCTAGAACCAAATCAGAGACTTTATATATAGTGAGTCACAGGTCAAAGGTGAGTGTGCTGTGAAAGATCAAATACTGACCACTATACTGACATGTACAATGCCAAGGACTCTACACATAAGCAAATGAAGAGGATCTCTAATCCAATTTTGCAAGTGAAATAAAAGGATTATCCAGGCATCTGATCGGAAAATAAATGCAACACTTCCGATAGCTTAGAATCTCAGCTACAACATACTCAAAGCTCAAAGAAATCCGTTTAAATAAAATAGAGATATGGTTCGCGAAATAGAGAAATGTAGAATCCGGTTTTGAGAAAAAGTCATTTCCCATAGAGATTGCACACAAAATGAGCGAAAATGACATAACTCTTTAATTTGGATTTTTTTAGGATGATCCATTCCTTTAAATGTTAATATAGCCATCACAATAGAAAGAGTATGTCCTCAGCTACAACATATTGAAAACTGCGCGAAAATTGACCAATATTTACAGAGTTAGAGTCAAATTAGCATAATTATGATGACGTCATAAGTAGCAAAATGGAAATTTTGAGTTCAGACGTCATTTTCATGACGTTATGATATAATTTCGGGTCAAATGTGACATAAAATCATATCTCCCATCTATACTCCATTCGAATGTGAAAAAAAAATGGGGTCAACGGACTACTTTAAAAGCTATAATGAATTTTGTATAGGCATGTTTTTGCACATATATTGTCTATGTTTAGTGCGCGCGTGCGCGCGTGCTGTAAACTTTGATGGAGGCTAATTCCTTTATTACTTGTCGTAGAAAGTTGATCAAGGTATCAAATTACTCAGAATTTTATTACGGATGCATTGATATTAAAAATATGGTGATCCTATGTTGTATAGTGCCGTTACGCGCAGAAACGCGCGCGGAACCGTGCGCGCGCGCAAATTTTTGAAATGCTTAAAATGACCTGATTCATACTCTACTTTGGTCAAAAAGTGATTTTGAGCATTTTAAAATTTTGACGCGCGCGTACGCGCACGTCGTGACCTTTACATGACCTTTGATGACATGGGCGGTTGACCCTTGACCTGAAGTTAATGTGATGTAAATATTGTTGATTTTCGATAGTTGATAATGAAGATATGATTGATAATGTGATTTTACAAAATGGCGTCTAGATGACGTCATGATGACCTTTTGACCTTGAACTTGCTTTATACACATCACATGATAAGTCCCCATATCTGATGATATTTTGATGAAAATTGATGTTGTAGATTTGGAGATTTTGTGCTAACAAGAAAAGGGCGGAAAAATAAAAATAAATAAAGAAATAAAAAAGAAAATTCGTACGAAATTAATAGTTGATCTGTCGATTGACAGATCACCTAAATAAGAAAAAGGAAAAGAGAAGGAAAAGGGGGAAGAGATAAAGGAAATAAATAAGGCCAAAGAGAGAGAGAGAGGAGGTGGGAGAGGAAAAAATTGAGTAGTGAAGGTAAAAGGTAGTGTCATGGCCCTTATTTGCGGCGCAAAGAAGAAGAAGGAGACGAAATCAATGTGTCAACATTTTCAGCGCACGTTTCGCCATCACATTAATTTTTACGAGATATTTTTCTCTTTTTCACGACTACCCAAATGTGTGGTTTTCAGCTAGGTCAATATAGCAACAAAATATCCTGCTCACGAATCCAAACAGTGCCTGAAATGTCCCCATTTCAGATCACTGGATCGAAAATTTTCATCGCGCTTTGCGCTTGTCCCCTGGTCGAAGTGTAAACTGGGCTATTTCAGACCAACATATACTGGGGCCGGGGGGGTCAATTTGACCCCCCCCCCCCCCCCCTCAGATCCCGGCCGTTGATCGCGCGATCGCAGCGAAAATTTGCACACGCGTAGTGCAAGATGTAAACTACAAGACTGTAAAGTAAAATTGTCAAAAAATTAATTGTTCATATTCATTTAATTAATTATGCAATTAAGCGTATGAAATTTTCGGGAAATTTGTTTTGGAGCTGTGGAAACACTGGGTTAACCCTATATAGTACGGGGGGGGGCCTAAAAGGCCCCCTCCTCGACATTTTTCGCGATAATTTCTAAATGCAAAAAAAAACACGCTGAAATTTCATGACTTTTTTCTTTCACATCTCCCGCAAATTTTGAGACCCTGTTTGCGAAAATCGGGGGTACACTTGCGGAGATATAGCACATATTCGTGACCAATGTCACCAAAAAAAGGCAATTTCCATCGACTTTTGTGTGTACAATGTATTGGTTTTACAAGAAGTGTTGTCAGATGAATGTTTTTTTCTGTTTTTCCTCACATAACTTTCTTTTGGGCTATCACCAACTATTCTACATTAAAAAAATAAAATGAAAAATAGAGATTTCAAAACAAAGAAATACATAATAAATTAAAAACAAAGAAATACATAAGAAATTGGAAACACGGAAGGAAACAAAAATATTATCCATCTAAAAAATTACTTTGAAACATTCAACTTTCTGGCTGCTAATGAATATTCATTTTTCTCTAATTTGCATAAGTATTTTCACTTTTTTATGATAGGTCAAAATATATATAAAGTAAATATCACCTTTCTTCAGTACACAACTAGAAAAAAAAATTATGCCCAGACGTGGTAATCAATATGTGAAATTCAGAATTTCAAGAAAAATTAGCGGATGCGCATAATTAATTACTAAATATTATAATCTAATAATTATACAATTTCAATACAGTTGAGTGAGCTGTCTTTTAGATTACATGACTGGCTACTAACATGCCTGATTCCATTGCATTTTCTCAACAAAATGGGGGGGGGGGGCTACAAAAAAATTAAAATTCCTTGAAAAAATTTGAATATTTGCATAATTAATTAGATAAATAAAAAATGATAATAAATATCACAAATTTGACAACGCATTCTTGTAAAAATACATAATGAGACACCCACACACCAAATTTGGTCGCAATCGGTCGATAAACGGCCGAGATCTGAGGGGGGCCTAATAGCCCCCCCCCCCCCCGGCTATGGAATTTCAAAATAGCCCGGGCTATATAGGGTTAAAAGTATAGAACAAGGCGTCTTCACGCTCGCCTTATTTGATTTGGTGAGATACGTATACTCTTCATAGGTCTTGATATTATTTTCATTTTTAAAATAAATCTTTATCCGGGATCTTTATATTCAAATTAATTTCTCGATTTCTTTATTGTGACCCAAACTACATAATCAATGTCATTAGTTTTCGGAATGAATCATAGGAATTTCAGATTGCAAATCTAGAGCTCTAGGTTCACAATAACCATTACTGTTGTCATTGATTGTACTATACATTTATTCTTCCCCAAGTTATTCATCCAAGAATCTATTCATTCATCCATCCATCCATTGACGCATTCAATGGGTCAGGTGCATAAAAGTAGCAATTGCTGGCAAGCGATTGCTTCAGGCAATAGCTAGCCAAGAAAAAGATCATGCTTCAAATTAGCGCTTCTTTCAACACCTTTTCCTTGACGTGGTGTCAAACTAGCTTGTTTCTTTTTGATAAATGTACACGTTTATATATTTGGCATTTGAACGCACAAGCGAAAATGTTCGCTTTATGCACACGCTTTTTAGCAAAAGCTAAAAAGCGTACATTTCGATCGTCAAGGAAATGCTAGCAGTCAGCGATTGCTTCAACTTACTTAAAAGCATTTGCTCGCTAATTTGTATGCATACGGAATCAAGCAAAGGCCATGCAAAAGCAATTGATATTTTTTATACATCTGACCCATTCTATTGTTCGTTTTACAGCTTAATATCCTAGTTTTTTAGATGAACACTAAATCATAATATTGAAAGCTGTAAATACTGTACACAAATTAATATCAATAAAAGTTTGTTGGTATTTCCATTCGTATAGTCATTTAATAGATAATCTTCAAGTTGCGTGATAAATTAAATGCTTCAAACAACATGACTATATTTGTTTAAAAAATACATAATATTGCATCTTTTTAATGATATGTTTCTCACAAGTGTTTCTCAGAAACTTGTTCAGAGACAGTACTCTTGATTAGCCCATCAGAAATCACACAACCAAACACAATCCTGTTCACGAATAAAAATTACAATATTTCTCCTATCAAAACTGAATTTGAACTTTTAAATGTTCATGAGGATTAAGGTGTATATCAGTTCAATTGAAGATAATTCATAAGACATACATTGGTAGAACTATAAAGAGACATCATTTCAGTTCTATGTTGAGATTGTTTATGGTTCACATAATCGCATGAATTATGCAGTTCCAAGTTAAATTAACTTTATTTCAATCATCACATATTTCCTGTCAACAGTAGGCTATTACAGTCTCATGAGTTAGAATGGCTTTATTAAACATCCCTCTGTATCCTGTGAATCAATAATATTGGCATCATTATGTACACAACGTGGAAGTTGTGGTTTCATTAATGCACAATCAATCTTTAGCAGACATTAGAAAACAGATTAAAGAACGATTCTCTGGTAAACGATAGTTTCCATAATAAACTGTGCTACCCGTGGTGTTTCTTTTAGATATTGGAAATAATCAAATCAACATATTCCAATAACGAAGAAATCCCTGATGAAAGACATTACGTCTGGTTAGAACTCTAAAGTGAAGAGGTATTGGCAGACAAATAGGGAACATAATAGTTGCATATGTCACATTCCTTTCTCGGGCAGTGTAAGTGGATTGTTAGAGACTTGGATCCCACTGCATATACGTGCATCATTTGGTGTTTGGATGGTATGAATAAGAAGTCTTACTTGTTTAATATCAATCTGGATTCCTCCTCTGACCATGAATCACCACTGATATTGATGATGGTAGATTGATTATACCATTGAAAGGTAGATTTTTACCGATTACCATGCCAACATGAACAAACAGGAATTGGATTGGGTCAGATCATATTTGACAGACCAACTGTAGGAACCTAGCATTATACATGGAAGTTTAAACGAAGTGAACATCAAAATACAGTCTTCATAATAACACATCATAAAAGTATTCAGCTATCATTTCCATTTTAAAAGTTTCCCATACAATAAATTAATCAAACTACATTAAATATAAAATACCATTTCATGTGAAAACATATATTTTACATACAAACACTGATGAGCTAGACATGAGAGAGGGAGCATTTCTAAGATTAACAAAGAGCTATTTCTTTACTTTTAAAGATCTACCGCAGTCATTAGCACATTCATTTCCAAAGTCTTATAAGAATGTTCCTTTTTACAGTGTTCATTTTTTATTGGACTCTTAAAGAAAATATCATAAACATGAAAATTTACAAGAGGCCTAGATATGGACTTAGTGAAATAATTTGCTCTTGCAAGTCAAGTCATTTTCTTCCAGCAGACTCAGAGTGCCTGAGACCCATACACATTATGAAATACAAAAATGCTGCAATCTCTGGATTTTGGTACTGGTACTTTTTATTAAGAATATTTTTGTTGAAAGATTTTGATGTATTATTATTTTGTTGCAGACTGAGGCTTTGTTGATGGGAACAATCCATGTCCAATATTGTGACTGCATATGATTTTTGCAATGTCAATATTTTGCATATGTTTAACTCTAAAATAATTAGTGGTATCCAATTTTATTGATATTCATTTTATCACATGATTATAGCCATAATGGACAGGTCAAATGTCAAAACCTTGGTGAGACCATTACTACTCTGCGAAGCTCTTGTTGCCTGCATGAGCTATAACACATGGTACATGTACATGAATGGACTGTATGATCTATGTTCTTACTGGAGTCTGATCCCCTTTGTGTTTTGGCCTTATTCCACTATGACACAAAAGAGGTTAAAGTTACTTTACTCCATATTATCATCTAATAAGGTATGTTAAACTTATACAAAAAATCCAACCAGGAGAGTTGTTGTTGAGAAATCAAAATGAATGTTGAGTAACCAGGCAACTGGCTGTATGACAATTATGTTTTTTTTTCAAATGGAGCAATTACTATTTATTGTGATAGGACATGACAATTATAGGTGGAATAAATTACATTCCATACATTACTGCAGCACTATCATAACAGTTGGGATGAGGTGATGAATAAGAAATATATCTTGAAAGTTAACAAAAAAAATTGTACAAATTCTACAGCTATTTTCTTTTTGTACGCTCTCACAATGAAGAGGATTACATTGCTTTATATAAACAGACATAATTTTGAAAAGATACGTACAAAGATATATATTCACAGTAAAATAAATGTACAGGTTTATGATAAAATGACTACATATGTAGGAACTTAAAACAGGTTTACTGAATTACTTAATTAAATCAAAACTAATGTTTAAAATATGTAACAATATCATAGCCACTGGCAATATATGTTTCTCATCGACTTAACAAGGGACAATAGGCAGTAGATGCATGTATTTATTACTGGAACCAATATCAGCATCATCTTACAATCATTCAAAACTCTCTCTGAGGGGGAAAGGAGACTAAAAAAAATGAACGCTAAAAAGAATTGGTTATTTTGACACCTAAATAGAATAATGACATAGCCCACAACTACGAATTCTCCCCCTCCCCCCCCCCCCCCCCATCCTAAGATCTCAGCTATCAATCTACCGAATAACACAGAATATACAATACAGCATCTACAGATTCATGATACCCTGCCTCATTTTCAAATTATGCATAAGTAATAATGCAAATGCATGATTACTTAAATGCATATGCAAATTTCTCATGAAATCAAAATACATTGATTCTAATTTCTGTGCTTATTTTCATTCAAGAGTTCTTCATTGTTAATAATGAGGTATTACGAGTACATGCACCTTTCAGCAATCATGTTTTTTAATTGTAAATAATATTGTCATATCTTTTATTCAAACCAATGACTGCATATATTCAAATTTGGGGGTAAATTCTGATTTCAATTTATATGTCTTTGCTTATAATATACAAATGATGAAAGTTAGTGAGCAACATGGTCAAGAAATTTGTGCGGCGGAATTATTGCAAAAAAAAAGTTGAGGGAGTGAATCAGCCCCGCCCCCCCTCCCCGTATTATTAGGGTAAAAGCATGAAAATGTGACTTGTATACGCACTCACTGTTGGCTACATCCTTGAACCTGTTTTATAATTTCCTATGTTATACTTTATTTTGTAAAATAGTTTGTTTTACATGTATATGCAACTTTATTCAAAAACATAATCCTGCAATGTTAGAGCTGATGTTAGGGCTGACATTTATCCAGGACAACTGATAGCATCCTTTACATTGGCCTTTGATTTTCTCTGTACAGCTTTTTAAATTTTCCACTGTACTTTAATGTGAACTAGAGAAAGGGGGCACTGCCCAACGAAAATTTAAATTCTAGACCTGTGCTGAGAAACAGGGTTTGGGGAAAATGTACTTGGAAACATTCCCTACAAGAACATCTTAACACAAATCAAAGGGAACAGCTCTGGAACTGCAAAATCATTGTGTTCAAAATATGCACTAGATGTGGAACAAAAATTCATAAAAATAATGGTGAAAAAAAATGAAACATATTAAAAGACAAAATTGGTTATTCAGTACCCCCCCCCCAAAAAAAAAAAAAATCTTCATAGCCATATGGTTAAAATTCAGGTGCAGACACAAGTTGCAATACATTTTCTTATAATTGATATCCATAATTCTTTGTTTGTAATGTTGAAGTGTTCAATCATCTATATACTCAAGCATTTATTACGGTAGTAAAGAAATCAGAAACAGAAAAAACCTCAATTCACAAAGTACAACCACACACAGGGAGCCTGACAGAATGACATACAAGTACATGCATGTATTAAATCATAGGACTTAAAAAAATACATATTTCATAAAATATTCCATTATTATACATGTAAGAGTCTATAATCATATTGTAACTACCTACAAACCCAAAACTAATGTCACCATTGGATACTGTCCATGAGTTCTTTCCGTAAACTAAACCTCTTGATGGTCTCATAGCCTAGTACAATGATGAGACTGGTCGGGATGGTAGACAGGAGTCGTGCTGTCAATCCTTTGGTCAGTCCCCCCATGCCTTCATCTGCAAGCAGTTGGCGAAACGTCTTAGTGATGGACTTCTGACCAGTGACCTGCCAGTAAGGAAAGGAATTTCATTAATAGAAGGTACATGTATTTGCCACTTGCCGTTTCTTTTAGCAGATGTTCAAGAGTAGCTTTATTCATCATACAAGCTAAAACCTGAAAACCTAAAAATTTTAGATACCAAGTTATGGCTAAGTAAGAATCAACAATGATTTTCAGACTATCTGTTGCATAGATGGCCGCTATTAATCCTTTTACTTATCTGAGTGATTGGGTTTAATGGTAAGGGTTGGCATTGTATGCAAATCTTATTATTTTGGAAAATCAAACAATACAGTCCTGTAGATTACATCGCACACTACCATTAGGCATTGTGTCGCTCGCATGATCGGCGGCAAAGCTCTCAATGGGGGGGGGGAATCCAACCTTTTTAGGGTTAAAAGCTTCTCTGCAGCATGTTGTTTGGAATCTGTGCATGAGATGATACACTGTGCTAGGTCATGCAAACCATGCCAGATTTGAGGAAATTTTGAAAAAACACTGTTTTTTCTTAATTCATTCATGGCTGCACTAGACATGTAACATGAAACATTGAAACAAGAATGGCACAATTCAATAGCAACTTACCTGTAATCTTGTGCGAACAGTATCCATAGGGTTTGTGATAAATGCTGCACTGCATCCTGCACAGGACCCTGAGACTGCCTGAATAGCTAGAGTAGGCACTTGGAGTTGAAGACTGGTATTCAGGAAGGAGGCAATTAGTTCTGAATATAAAAATGACAAATATTATAAAATATTGAGTAATAAAAAAAAATATAACTCATTTTACAAGGATAATTACTTCAGTTGATCTTCCAGCAGGCCCTGCACAACATATTATTGTCCTTCTCTTTTCTTGAATGCCTGCCAAGATGACGGGTTAAATTAAACATACTCCATAAATTTCTCATAATGCGGCAGGCACTCTATTGCTTAAAGTCACCATGTCTAGAATTGCTCTAAATTTCAAGGTTTTGCTTGGTTCAGGGAACAGCAGAAATAACAGTTGGCCATCAACATCGAGTTTGCAGACACCTTTTTTCAAAACACATATTAGAGTGCTCTCAATTTCCAGACTACCAGTGTGGAATGTGATTGTGCACTGTTGATTGTCCTAAATAGGCATGACAACGTGAAATTTGTGCTAGGCTTCTATAAAGATCCACTTGTTATTAATCAGGGCTTGTACCTGCAGACTGCTCATCATTAAGGTGGTCCAAGACTAGAAAATTATATAAATGCATTCAGAGTTTAGCCCTAAGAAGACGGGGGGGAGCTGAATCAGCCCCCCCCCCTCGACATTTTTCGCGATAAATCCGCCGCTCATAATTTTTTGACCGAGTCCCTTGCTGACTTTTCACTTTCAAGTCTCGCGCAAATTTGTGATCCCCGGGTACGCGGTTCCGAAATTACGCAACATTTCGTAAGTGCATGCAGACCCAGAATTACTAAAAAACGTGAATTTGTGTACAAATCCAATGCAAATAGTGTTTTAGCCAAATTTAAAAATCTATCATTATTTTTTCCTTTTACTGCTTAAAATCAATTAATTTTATCTTGTCAATGGTCAAAATCAAGTCCCTGATAATTTCCATTAAAAAATCATTAAAAAACAAAAAGTCGAAAAACATGGAAATACATAAGAAATTTAGAAAACAATAGAATACATAAGAAAATAAATATGATGTTGAAATTTTTGTAAAATGAATTTGATCAGATGCCAATCTAGAGTATGTGAAGAAAAATTAGCATTTTAGGGGCAATATTTTATTAATTAGAGCAAACTTATGATTTTATGCAAAAATTAGCATAATTAATGAGCAATAAGATTTTTTGCAGAATTTGATATTAGTTTTGTAGATAATGCCATGGGTAATGCGCGTGCCAATTTTCGTTGCGTTCACGCAATGGACGGCCGAGATCATAAGGAGGGGCTGAATCAGCCCCCCCCCCCCCCCCCGTCTTCTTAGGTGTCGAAATAGCCCAGTCTATTTAGGGTTAATGGAGAGTCTGTACCCTCATCCCTATTTTCACTTAATATTATATCTGATATTTTGATGGATTCAAATTTGATCTTTAGGGCTTACCTGTATAGTTGTGATAGAATGTCCACCAAAGAGCACTGTTAGGAACAAATGTCAATAGGGAAGCAACATATCCTCTGTAGAATCCAAAGAACCCATGATTATGGTACGTTTCTTGGGCAAGTTTAAAAACATCATTGAACCTTACGGGTTTGGTTACTGTCTTTGCATCAACTGCTAGTCCCAGCATCATAGTCTTCTGGGAGAGAACATCAACAGGCACCCGTATTGTCTGTGAAACCAGAGAGGCAAATCCACCAGCTATGAAAGTACGAGGGGTGTTGTCCATATTCTCACAAGCCTTTCGCATCATCTCATAGCTAAGAATGTACATTTGCTCTGAACCTATAGATACAAGATTCACAGCAAAACCCTTGTATAATCCTCTGACCCCTTCATATTTGATGATTTTCTTTAATGCATCCCATGTCCCTTTGTAGAGGCTGTTTTGATGCTGCATTTGAAGTCTGGTCTTGATGAGATGGGAAGGATAGACTGAAGTCCGAACAGCAAATGACAGCATGGCACCAAACCCAAAGAACTTTCGCTTGTCCATGTCATCCCATTCAATGATTCGGATGACTCTTTTCTTGGTGGCCATGTTTGAAGAATTCTGGTAAAATGTAATCTGTCAGAACAAATTTAATTTGATTCCTTTACCCTCAGACCTATTAAGCTCCATTTGATCTGTGAAAGAGAAACCATAATTGAAGGAAACTCATTTTATCATAATACATATCAGAGGTATTTTTCTTTGTTGTGACTTTATACAGAATGCTGCATGTCACAATAAGGTGAGACATTACTACAATTTGAAAATGCATTACAAATCCCATATGAAATAAGAAAGCAATGAGGCCCCTGCCCTGTACAGATGAAAATTACACACAGGCTCAGAACAGACACAACCCCATCATTTCTTTCACCAGTCTGTATAAATGATTAATGACAAGTCGACCACCTTTGTAATTCTCCAGTTACATTGAAAACATCATCAGTCATAAATTGCCCTTCATTATTCTTTTAGAAATATCACTAAATGCTGAATTAGATTTTTTGTTGCTGTAATTTGGATATTTTGTAAGCTTGATACTTGTACGCAGTGCTACATGTGGGGGGGGGGGTGGTGATATGCTTCTGAGCAACAGCTATTTATTATGATTTTATCACCCCCTGACCAGCATGTAGGACTGTACTATCGTGTGTTATTAGTATCATGATTTGGTCAATAATATACAAATAATGAATGTTCATGAGTGCAATGGACTGAATACTTCATGAGTTGAAAGATAAAATGATCCATTCAACAAAGCATACACGAGTTGAATGGATCATTCATTTCATCTTTCACTGAACTGAAGTACTCTGTCCATTGCACAGATGAAAATAACATTATTTGTTTTATATGACACCTAAAAATAGATCCTTGTCATTGTGTATTAATAAATTTGAGTGCAAAAGTACATTCAGGATCAGTGCGAACGCAGTCTGTTGATTTTTGCATTGTAAAACATGCGCACCCTATTTACGTGTACTGCCAGTGGTGTTGGCGTGAGCTTGCAATGGACAAAATCTTATGGATCCAAAATTGCACGAATGATGACGTCATTGTAAACTTGGCTGAATAATGATAAACATGAAACAACCAATCTACATAATGTAATGGTAGCCTAAGGATCTTGATCATCATTGTAGATCTAGACCTTGCACAGTTACAAGAATCTCTGCCTTTTAATTTTTTTTTTTTAAATATCTTTTCCAAGTGTTTCGTTCTTTATTGTAGTCTGTCTTTGATTTTGTAATGGACTTTTTTTCATTTTTTTTGCATTTTAATAATTTTTCTCAATTTATAGCAGCTGTGGTTATACCAAGATTTAATCAAATCTATTTTGTATTATCTTTATTTTTTTATTAGTAGGGGATAAGCATTCATAATTTTGGCCGTTTCTAATAAACAAGGCAAAAGCGATTTTGTGTCTCGCCCACTTATGAAAATAACCAGAAATATCGTGATTTGCGAGGGCACGCAACAGAATTGTATCAAAACTTCATTGTGAAATGACTGGGATGGAATAACACTTGTCATAAAAACCTTGCACGTAAACTTTAATATCAGAGATGGCAACATTTCGAAATCAGAATTAGGGAGAATTTGCAACCGACACCAAATTATGTGCGCAGAGCGCACATCTAGAGCGCGGAGCGCTCGACCCATGCGGCCGGGGTCCAGGGCCCGCCTTAGGGCCCTGGAAGCTCTGGGTTTCTAGATGCTCTCTGGTGCAATCTGACCCTTATTTTGGAGCATTTCACATGTTAAGAAAACATTGTTCCCACTTTTTTAACATAAAAATTAAAGAAAATTTGTTGCATTTTTACATGTAAAAAAAAATGAGGGGACAATAGAAGAAAATTACCTATTCAAAAATAATAATAAAAAGGAATTATACTAATCCAGTTAAGAAAAGCTCAGCGCAGATAACGTCTTCCTCCTCACTGGCTGGTCCCTTGCTTGGTGAAATAAGTTAACATAACAGGAGCTAGAAGACTTGTCTTCGCAATGTCTGTATTCCCTGAAATGTCCACGCTGCAAACTGTGCAAAATGCATGGTAAATTCCTCTTTCCGACTTCCGAATACGCGGGTTCTGGAGACTGTATTCAGTCTTATACTTCTGAGACCATTTCTTGGTCTTCATTTGTTGATTTTCCGCCATTTTGTGTCGATATCAACCCATCAATACACCGAAATCTTGCACCAATGTTCCACCGCACGACTCGACAAATCCAGCGGCCGCGAGCGGACACGCCTCGCGAAGCTAGCCGGGCCTACCGGCCTGGTGCACAGTGGATTCCCGTCGGGCATATCACATGCACCAGCTTTTCGCTGCTCCTTATTTGTCTGCCTTTCACACAGAATTTAGTAGCAGCGAACGTAATGGAGTTACTACATGCTAAAGTTAGCAGACGATACATGTACTTTCAATCCAATTTGATCAATGTAAAAACATCGTAATTTCGGGAGGATATGGATGGTAATCGTAAGGGCGGGAATGGGGATGAATTTTCGGGAGCCTCCCGATGAAATCGGGAGGGTTGGCATCTCTGTATATTGACCTGAAGATGACCTTTGACCTTACCATGTGACCTCCGACTGCAGCACATGATGAACGTCCCCCAAGTCCATCTACCAACCAAGTTTTGTTGAAAAGTAACTTCCAGTTGCAGAGTCAGGTGTCATACGAAAGTTTTGCATATAAACTTTAACGTGGACTTTAAAATGACCTTTGATCTTACCATGTGACCTCCGACTGCAGCCTAACATGCAGTTCCCCCAAGTCCATCTACCATCCAAGTTTGGATATACTGTAGAGCTGCCAACTTGGATTAAAAAAATACTTGCATCTGCTGATAGATACCAGGAATCGCAAAATATTTGTTTTAATCAATAAATATCATATAATTTACTTTATGATATTTATCAACCGAAACAAATATTTTACGAATCGTGATATTAATCAGCAAATGCAAGTATTTTTAAAATCTAAGTTACAGTTCTGCACGCGTGTGTATCTAGGTACCGATAACAAAAGAAATAAAAATGGCGACGTAAACAGACGGGGTAAGTGAACGCTCTTGCTCTTAACTTCTTTCAATTTTACTACTATTTATTTAATGAAAATTAAGAAAAATACAAAAAAATGGGTGTAAACATAAAACTTGCCAATGTACATAACTTTGGGCGAAAAACAAAAAATAAAATTGGTGATTTAGGTCTAAGTTCGAGACGGGTAACCCTCGCCTCTACAGAGAGGCATATGAAGCAAATCCAGGCGTTAGGGGAGTGACCTACGTAGGTAGAATTTAGATGAATTTACTCCCCAGACGCCTCCAGGCTAGTGGAGGGGTATGCGGCAAGTGCGATGCAAAGAAAATGGTTGGTAAATATAAAATGATTTATCATATTCATGATTTTTCATAATATTTGGAATAGCAAGTGCGAATTTTTCTTGATTGTAGTTCCTTTACGACTACGCTCTAGCTCTACTCTAGAGCACTCATTCAATGAACAAGTTTTTTATAATATAACCTTGCATGTTCTCAGTTATATCACTTGTTCACTGCAACCATCCTGCCTGTGGGGAATCTACAGGTAGGACTGTGGTATGCAAATGCTGTACATAGCACACTTTAAAAAATCATTAAAATAACACTTTTGTGACCAAAATTACTAATTTCCATACAGTTGCAATTTATTTTTCATTAGGCAACTTGGGAATAATTTTTATATTCACCAGGGCACTCAAAAACTTGAATTTTAGGCATATTTTTGTGTACGCCCTCTATTGGTGGAAAGTGATATGGCAAGAAAATTTTATTTTCAATCTCTATTTTTAATTTAGAAAAAATAATTCAAAGAATCAAATTTACATAAGAGCCAAGTTATATGATGAATAGCTGTATTGTATAAACTGACAGTGTAAGAAAATCAATCATTTGTTTAAAAGAAAAAGAGAAAATAATCAAAAAATTGTCAACCTTATTTTGCCACATATAGAGATGTAACTGAGAACAAGGTTATATCATAACCTTGTTCATTGAATGAGTGAGTTATATCTCCGTGTGTGGCAAAATAAGGGTGGCAATGTTTGGCTTATTTCTCTTTTTCTTTGGGGCAAATGCTTGATTTTTTTACACTGACAGTTTCCATTACACCTATTATTCATACAACTTGGCTCTTATTTAAATTTGATTCTTTAAATCATTTTTTTCTTAATTGAAAATAGAGATAAAAAAATGAAAATTTTCTTGCCATATTACTTTCCACCAATAGAGGGCGTACACAAATATATGCCCAAAATTCCAGTTTTTGAGCGCTCTATTGAATGAGAAAAATTATTCCCAAGTTACTGATGAAAAATAAATTGCAACTGTATGGAAATTAGTAATTTTGGTCACAAAAGTGATATTTTAATGATTTTTTTAAAGTGTGTGCTCTGTACAACATTGGCATACCATAGTCCTACCTCTAGATTCCCCACAGGCAGGGTGGTAGCAGTGAACATGTGCTCTAGAGTAGCCTGGGGCGTTTTGGGGAGTGAAAGTTATATACTGTACGTATGGAGTCACTCCCCACTAACGCCTGGTACTCCTACCTATACTTCCCCACATACGGGTACAAAACCAGAAACTTTCGCAAATCGCGTGCTGTCGCCAAGCGGAAGACAAAGAAATCAAGATGGCAACGTAAACACGGCCGTAAGCTCTTCCCATCTTTTCATAACAAATCTCTCGTATTTTTAAATGAATTCTTCTTTAAAAATGAAATCAATATCGCAGAAATGTTGGAAATGAAGTTGGACCCCATGTACATGTTTTAGGGCTAGGCCTAGATCTTTTAGAGGGAAAGTAGAATTCTCGGGGGCGAAAGTTTCTGGTTTTGTACCCGTATGTGGGGAAGTATAGGTAGGAGTACCAGGCGTAGTGGGGAGTGACTCCATACGTATAGTAGATAACTTTCACTCCACAAAACGCCCCAGGCTACTCTAGAGCACCCATGGGTTCAAAGCATCTCGCGTGCGAAGGAATATCAGTTGTATGCACGCGACACACACAACACAGTTAAAGTTTGCTGGGCTTTTGCCCACATAAAATATGACTTAAAATTTCATATATCACATTCTGCTATGACACTTACCGAATCATTTAGATCCTTCCGTGACTTCTCCTTGAAGTTTCTTTTAAAAAACATGTATATTTTCTTGATCTTTAGTGAAGATTTTACGGAGATGAAATCTGCTCAGCGCGGATATCAATTTTCGCCTAAAGAGGGCGCGTGATTAATATTCAGATCAAAGACACGACAAGGGAAAGACTAGGCACCTACACTATTTCTACACGCAAATCGACGCAAGGCATTACGCGAAGTCCGTGAAGTGTTCAATCTTTTCATTGTATAGACTTTGGGATATCGTATACGTAATATTATTGGTGTTGTTGTTGCTGTTTTAGCTTATACGGCGCGTGTCATTCAGTAGTGAATATTTGCGCCAGCATAATTTGCGGTAATTTTATTTATAAATTTTTCTGTACTAAAATCAATTCAGTAAAAGTCAGGTACGGCGCTGCATTATTCGCGCAATTTTGGAGATTCACAACAGACTGTCATCACAAATCACTTAACCACTTCAGATGTATTTTCTGGCCAAGCCCGGATCGGTACATTGATCAGGTTTCTCAGCTACTGCATGATGCGCATGCGTAGCCTTAGGCCCCCCCAATACCAGTCAAGGCTGTGTGATGTCTGTTGACGAAATGATCTCCTTCAACCGAGTTTCAAAATAGCTCTATGTTAATACAAATGGTTAGGTTCGAGACAAAACAAACGTTCTGAGTCTTGTGCAGTTATCGTGCATTGGGTTAATTTTCACATCTCATAGTTTGTTCAATATATCAAATATTTACAAATTAATAAGATCATACGGAAGACATATATGTAATGCATTCATATCTAACACATTCATATCTAACACGTATATAATTATATATATTTTTTTTCCAACATGGGTTTATAAGACTCAACAAACATATCAATATTCATATATGAATGGAACTAATACAAAGTTCAATTATTTCAATTAACAATAATGACTCGAATATACTATGTGAATCTTTGGGTCCTTCTTACGAAGGATACCAAAGCTTTTTGATGCGAGTACTCTGCTGAATTGAGAAGTCTCTTTATATCAAATTCGCTTTCATTTATTTCAAGTATTATTAAAGCTTGTACTGCTGGTTTCTTTCCAGGCACGTATATTATTTTCATTTTTTTTTAATTTAAATGTCATCTTTTTAAATTCATTGCAAATAAGTGTTATCATCACCAATAATAATCTTTAATTATGTTTTTGAAGGTATTTCGTTCATTGATACCCATAATTAGTAAATTAATTATAAGGATTGCGCATTCAAAGATTTAGATAGTTATAAAATTACCGAGGAGCTGAATCAAGGTTGTGAAATTATTAGCGCCACCAACGGGCTTCCTTGTATTTCTGTGGAAGAGACAAGCGAAGTCACTTTCGAGGCCGAGGTAAGTAAATTTGCTTTTTTTAATGATTATGATTTTAAAATAATTTCCTATTTGTTAATTGCCCCCATTGCTACTTACCGGCAAGAGCCCCGGTGCGTAGCGAGAAGGAGTTTCGTCAAATATTACTTCAGCAATGAAGCGATGTTTGCCGACTACTTCGAAATCCAGGGTCAAACACGGTCTTTTGTATGAGGTTAGTACATACTAACCTCGTACAATGTGTAAGTGACTCTAGAGTAGATCTAGACTCTAGAGTAGTCTCTATGAGAGTCCACTTGTTCACTGCTACCACCCTGCCTGTGGGGAATCTACAGATAGGATTATGGTATGCCAATGTTGCACAGAGCACACTTTAAAAAAATCATTAAAATATCAGTTTTGTGACCAAAATTACTAAGGCCAAGTAAAATAAGAAAGTAGTTGATCGTCCTCGCGCACATCACTTTTGGCCGCCGCATGAAAATTTTTGCTATTTACTATTTTCTAAAAAAAAAAAAAAAAAAAAAAAAAAAAAATTGTGATGTTTCTCGTCCTCGCCATCTTCCCTTTTTAATTGCAGCATCAATTTTCTTGTTATTAACTATTTTTATGGCTGCTGAATAACGAAAAAATTCACAAGATTACTCTGGGATCTCTCTCGCAACTTCAAAAATAATTGCAAAGTCCGATATCGCCGTAATTGCAAGAAAGAAAAAAATTCTGATTTGTTTTTTTATTGGATTTTGAAGATACCATCATAAATTAGCAAGGAAATAAAATTTGCAAACCCGGAAAAGATCCAGTAGTATTAAACATTATGTAAACGAACAAGCACCCGAAAACTGCGATGCGAAACCATACCCAGAGCTAAAAATGAGATTGGCTCTGGAAAATTGAACAAGACTCCATGACAATAAAAAAGACCCCCCCCCCATGCATTTTTTTTACCCTTACATAAATTAAAATGTTTAAATTATTCACTTGACATGAACATTCTGTTTGACAACAATACAGTACCAGTATACATCAGTAATAATACATCAATAGATTTTATTTTCCATAGATTTCCAATCAATCATAGATGTATATATATATTTCTAATCATTTATTATTACTATTGAGCATACATCGTTCACATAATTCGAGCTTGACATGGCCTGACAATCATTTGAATAAAAAATAGCAAAAAAAATAGTAAATAGTAAGGACCTCCCTCATCACTGATGTCAAAAATCGGACCGAGAAAATGCCTCCGTGTTCTTAAAAAAAATAGTAAGATAGCAAATAGCAAGGACCTCCCTCATCACCGCTCTCAAAAAACCCGGACGATCAACTACTATCTTTTTTTACTTGGCCTAATTTCCATACAGTTGCAATTTATTTTTCATAAGTAACTTAAGAATAATTTTTGTATTCACCAGAGCACTCAAAAACTTGACTTTGGGGCATATTTTTGTGTACGCCCTCTTTTGGTGGAAAGTAATATGGCAAGAAAATTTTCATTTTTTATCTCTATTTTTAATTAAGAAAAAAATTATTCAAAGAATCAAATTTAAATAAGAGCCAAGTTGTAGGAAAAATAGGTGTAATCACTCATTCAATGAAAAAGGTTATGATATAACCTTGTTCTCAGTTATATCTCCATGTGTGGCAAAATAAGGGTGGCAATGTTTGGCTAATTTTCTCTTTTTCTTTGGGGCAAATGCTGGATTTTTTACACTGACACAGACAGTTTCCATGAGACCTGTTATTCAATAAAACTTGGCTCTTATTTAAATTTGATTCTTTCTATCATTTTTTCTTAATTAAAAATAGAGATCAAGAAATGAAAATTTTCTTGCCATATTACTTTCCACCAATAGAGGGCGTACACAAAAATATGCCCAAAACTCAAGTTTTTGAGCGCTCTGGTGAATACAAAAATTATTCCCACGTTACTAATGATAAATAAATTAAAACTGTATGGAAATTAGTAATTTTGGTAACAAAAGTGATATTTTAAGGATTTTTTAAAGGGGAAGTTCACCCTAAAGAAAACTTTGTTGTAAAAATAGCAGAAAACATAGTAAAAAATATTGGTGAAGGTTTGAAGAAAATCTGTTAAATAGTAAGAAAATTATTAGAGTTCAAAATTTGGGATTTGTGACGTCATAAACGAGCAGCTGCCCCATGTGTTATGTAATATAAAATGCATGAATTTCAAATTTTGTATGGTTCCTGATGACTTAATTTTGTTTTCTTTTCATGATCGGGTGTGAAATGATTTGTCTTTTGATATACAAAAGTTACAGTGAAAACCATTTTCAATTTTCTGAGAAAATGACATTTCATTGATTTTTTACCATTCGCTATGTAGGAATGCTGCTCGCATATGACGTCACAAATCAAATAATTGAAATTCTAATAACTTTTTAATTATTTGATGAATTTTTCTCAAACCTTCGGCAATATTTTTTATTATTTTTTCTGCTATTTTTGCAATAAACTTTTTGTCAGGGTGAACTTCCCCTTTAAAGTGTGTGCTCAATACAGCATTGGCATACCATAGTCCTACCTGTAGATTCTCCACAGGCCAGATGGTAGCAGTGAACAAGTGGGTGTAATGAAAACTGTCGGTGTAAAAAATCGAGCATTTGCCCCAAAGAAAAAGAGAAAATAAGCCAAACATTGCCACCCTTATTTTGCCACACATGGATATATAACTGAGAACAAGGTAATATTATAACCTTGTTCATTGAATGAGTGTGAGACTGAGAGTCTAGTTATCATTTTAAATGTGAAATAAAATTATTAAAGGTGTCCGGCAATAGGATACACTGCCATACAGCTACAGTTGAATAATTTCTAGATATTAATGCTAAGTTCTAAGCTAGGGCGACCCAAATGCGCGTGAACCGAGTCCCAGTTTTTGAACACGGTTAAGTACAGGGGTGTCGCCCAGAGACTCAGAGTGGTTCAGGTCACTATCAATTAAAAATCCCAACACAATTCCCAGCATGTGGGACTGCAAATAAAATGCCGCATTCATCTATCAGTGCCAGTCTAAATTTAGTCTTAATCTTATCAAGGAGATGTCTCATATAATAAAGAGCAATGTACGTTTTTCCTTATGCATTTCCAAGTGAAGTAAAAAATATATTTTCATGAAAAGTTACATCTGAAACAAATACATTAGATCAACAATCTACTTACCAAATAACTCACATTAGATCTGAGAGAGCACGTACCAACGAACGTAGAGGGCAGCAACACACAAGCGTGTTGCTTTTAGGAAGGTCCACTCCGCTCAGAATTTGTTTCAGTCAGGGGGAGACCCCGGGGAGACCTGCAAGCCTTTCCAATATCCTTCTTGATAGTTAGTTCATTAACTACACTAAGGTTTTTATTTCTCTCAATGGGTATTAAGAGTACCTTTAGGTGGTCTGCTTTTGTGGCATTTAATTATTCCTGTTTTGAAAGGAGTTGACGGCGCGGTGTGCCAAAGTCAGTATCTGCTGCCAGCTCTTGATCCACATCACTCGAACTACCCTCTCTCAATCTTTTTTTTTGCTAATTTTAGCTTCCTAATAACTTGAACCCCCCCCTCCTCTTCTGGGGCTTGCACTGAGCTAGATTCTCCGCCAATGTTTGGCGGGAAATTCAAACCCTCGCTATCTAAGTGCAAAGTGCATGAAAGGACCAAAAATGACAGCTTACCTACTGCAATCCGGAAATTCCTCAAATTAGTAATTGCAAAATCCAGGATTAAATCCAAATTCCTATATATATCCAAAATGATAAGAAAATGAAGCAACATAGCACAACATAGCACAACTCGACTTGTCACGCGCCATCTGCGCTAATTATGTGACTATTCGTTTTTCCGACACTTGATGATGATCTTAACTACAAAGTTGCATCCGAGTCTTAATGTATTGTCGTGTTGGTCGCTTATGGGATTCACCCACGTCTGAATTTTTTTCTTATTCCACATTTGAAGGACTTTGCTGAGAAGGAAAACAGCCGGTTGTAGCGTAAAAGTAAGTTTTTACCGTGGACGAGTAATTGGTTAGATCTATTCTAGCCGTAATTAGTGTCGGTCCTACATTGGCGTGCAGTATGCCTAAAGTACTAAAGGAATGGTGCTTGGGTAAAGTAGGATCAATTACATCCTTTGAAGAATGGAGACAGAGTCTTTTGTACACCTTGAATCTTGATCCTAATTTGCTTTCTTCCTTTCTGAGTCGGTAACCTCGTTCATAGGTGTAACATGGGGTAAGAAAACAAAAGCTAACCCCACAAGGGGTTTCATAGATGACAATCCCTCCGTTCCTTCAGAGTTACGCAAGACTGCTCAACAGAAAGCGATCCCTACTTGATTTTATGCTTGGTCGAATAGCTAATGTTTGTCCAGTCATTGCCAGAAATTCTATTGTTTGCAATTCGTGGGTTCGAATCCTAGCCATGTCGTGTTTTCCTTCAGCAAGAAATCTATCCACACTGTGCTGCACTCGACCCAGGTGTATGGGTACCCGGCAGGATTAATTCCTTGAATGCACCAAGCGCCTTTAGTAGCTGGAGCTACAGCCAGGGTAATATATTATAGTGCTCCACTGAATAGGTAACTAGATAGATCGGCGCCTCATAAATGCTTATTACGGTTTCTAGGCAACAGGTGCTCATTTTTTTTATTTTTGCGAGATAAAGCTGGAATCTGATGAGCGACCAAAAGATTTATATAAAAGATTACTTGCGTTTGTCGAGAACAATTTGTTGACGGCTGGTGGTGTTATTACCCATCACAGTGATCCCATATCCTGGATGATGAAGAGCTTTCGCCTACAATTGAGAATTTCATTGTTCTGCAGATATTTCGCCTTTTGCACCCTGACCTTCCTCAGGTGGTGAATTAAGCAGAGGTACGGCACAGAACTCCGTTCACGCACACTTGCGTCCCTAAAACCTGAAATTTCTCAGGCCCTTATTAGTCTTTTGGAGTCAGTTGAATGTTCCAGGGCAATGCGTACAACGGCTTTTACGCCTCAGTGGCGGATCCAGAGGGGGGCGCCCCGGCGCGCGCCCCCCCCCCCCCTATTTTCGCCGGATTTTTTTTTTTTTTTTTTAGGGTTATATTTACTGGATTGGTACAATGTAGTCAATTTCAAGGGCTAGATCTAGTCAAAACTATATTTCAACGTACGCTCATGGCCTTTGTGTTCACACAAATGCACCTCTGTCATACTGTATTACAATATTTTTTTTTTTTTGTCCTCATCAGAGGTATTTATTACATCAAAATCAATAATCAAACACATACAATAAATACAATTACTTTCATATTTCACGACCTTTTGATTTCATTATACTGTTTTTCTGATATTTTTTTTTTTATATTGTTACTCTTTTACATTGAAATCAATAAACAAAACACAAACGATATATATATATAATTAGTTTCACATTTCACAGGCTTTTGATTTCGTTGTACTGTTTTTCTGTTAGTTTTATCTCATTACTCTTTTCAAGAAATCTTAAATTAATGACTAATTCTCTCTTGAAATCTGACAACATAGAAAAATAACTGAATTTTTTTGAAGTGAACTGAGCCAACATATAGACTCTATAAATCGTATATTGTGCGAAAACCAAAATTACATTAAGAAAAGCCATGTTTTCATTTTCAACATCGTGGCCAATCAATAGTGTTTTCTCATTAATCCGAATATTGACATTAAACTGGATCTTGATAAAATACCGTAGTTTTTGCCAAAATAAATTCACATGTGGACAATGCAACAAAACATGATCTAAAGTTTCAATTTGTTTACAATGGTTACAAGTCATGTCTGATGTGATATTCCATCGAACTAAATTCTCTTTGTACGGCAAAATCCGATGCAGCAATTTGAAATTATATTGTTTAACTCTGTTATTAAATAATTTTCCAAACTTAAATTTTAGCAATTTACTCCAATCATAATCTTCTGCAAGTGATAGACTGTCTTGCCAAAAATATAACACCGTTGGGTGTAAATTCTTTTTTATATCTACAAAATATGTGTAGAATTGCTTTGTTTTTGATATTGTAATGTCAATTGAGTCACCAGTTTTAATTTGAATAAATTTGTCGTTTTGCGTTGATTGATCATGGTGATTTTCAAGCTGAGCAGTGTTCAATTTATCGAACCAATATTTTGGAAAAGCAGTTTTAATTTTAGCATATTGAAATAAGATACAAAGAGAATTCATCGACAGTAAGTCTGTAATACTTTCGGAGTTTTTCCATGAACCATTTTCAATTAAATGGTGTACTTTAACTATACCCTTATCGTACCATTTTCTGAAATACAGTAACTTGTTTTCATGTTTTATATTTGAATTATTCCATATGATTTCATTTTCAAATTGAGTTACTTCGAATATATTAAGATAGTGAAGTTCAGCCCATGAAGTAAGTAAGTCTGTATAAAATGTAGGTAATGAATATTTTTTGCATAATTTGATCATGTCTATAGGAGAACAGTTACATTGAATAGATAAAGGTATACCGCCTAATTTATGTAACCAAAACTCACAAATATATATCCATGGTGGTTCATCACCTCTTACAATTTTTGGTAACCAAGAAAGTGTGAGTGATTTCAATCTAGAATCTATATCAATCATACCCAAACCACCATATTGGGGTGAATTAATAATGTAAGCTCTTTTCACTTTTTCTCTTTTAGAATTCCATAAAAATGAATGAATTATTTTATTAAGTTCTTTGATATAATTTTTGGGCATGACATAGCATGTGCTTAAGTATATTAACTGTGATACAAGTAACATTTTTATAATAACTATTCTCCCATAGTATGTCAGATTTCTCATCTTCCAAAGATTTATAATACGTTTGATTTTATCTATCTTTACAGACCAATTAAGAACATTGAAGTCATTTATGTTCTTGCATAATACAACACCAAGATATTTAATTGGTTCATCAGACCATTCCAAGTTGCATATACCATTTGTTTCATTGTAATTTATATTAAGTGGCATAACTTTGGTTTTATCTAAATTAAGTTTTAAGCCAGAATATTCCCCGAACTTAATAACCTCTTGAATTGCAACATTTCCTGCCTGGACGGAATTAACAAAAAGAGCGGTGTCGTCTGCTAACTGTGAGATCTTTAATTCTTTTGAAAATGGTTCTTTGTGGAATGGAATCTTAATACCACTGATTTTCTTGTTTGACCTTATCTGTGACGCCATTACTTCAACAACCAAAACAAATAACAAAGCCGATAGAGGGCACCCTTGCCTTACACCCTTTTCTATCTTAAACTGTTTCGAAATCCAACCATTATTTATTACCTTTCCCCCAGCGTTTTTATATAATACTTTAACCCATTGGATAAATGAATCTTTAAAGTTCAATCTTGACAGGGTTTCGAAAAGAAAGCTATGTCTCACACAATCAAATGCTTGTTTGAAGTCTAAAAAAAGTACCAATCCTTGTTGTTCCAAGATTTTGCAATAATCAATAACATCTTGTACCAACCTTAAGTTGTCTGAGGCTGAACGCCCCTTAATATAACCTGTTTGATCAAACGAAACAATTTTTTGGATTACTCGTTGAAGGCGTTGTGACAAAACTCTCGCTAAAATCTTATAATCTATATTTAATAATGAGATTGGCCTCCAATTATCTAATAATCTACTATCCCCTTTTTTAAATAACAGTGTGAGTATACCTTGCCTTTGACTTTCTGACAAACCCCCTTGAGCGTATCCTTCATTTAGACTGTCGATTAGCAAATCTTTTATGTCTGGCCAAAAACATTTATAAAACTCCGAGCTCAATCCATCGCAACCAGGTGCCTTATTATTTTGCATTGATAGCAAAGCTTTATAACATTCTTTTTCTGTCACCAGTCCTTCACAACTTAGTGCATCCTTCTCATCTAATACTTTCAATTCAATATTGTTTAAGTATGATTTAATGTTTATATCATTATCGTTATAGTTATTTTTGTACAATTTACTGAAGTAATTATTAATAATCTTCAAAATTTCTGTTTTCTTTGTAAATGTTTTACCGTTTTGTACAATACAATTAATCTCTTTTTTCTTGCCATTTATGGTTTCTTTTTTCAAAAAATACTTGGACGACTTTTCGCCAGACTCCATCCATTTCTCTCTAGCTCTAATATACGCACCTTTGCACTTATATGTGTAAAGTTTATCTAATTCATTTCTAATTGTTTCTAACTTATCAATTTCTTTCTTGTTTGGATTTTTATCAGCCTTTTCACTTTGTTTATTGAGATCATCTTGTAACTTTGCAAAATAACATTTTCTTTCTTCTTGTTTTTGTTTAGAATATTTCACAGTGACCTCTTTTATTTTAATTTTACACATTTCCCATATAAGCTGTGGACTTTCATTCATGAATTCCATTTTTACTTTATCAATCACATGTTTAATACAGATTTTAAAATCTTGTTCTAATAAGTGTGAATTGTTTACTTTCCAATAACCTTTTCCTTTCCCAATACCACTCAATTTCAACTTTAGCGAAATGGCATTATGATCACATTTAAGTGCTGGGCGTATATCAGTGCTGTACATTGAAGGATATAGAGTTGTTGAAATTAGCCAGTAATCTAATCTAGAATAGATACCAAAAAACCTCTGTCTCCAAGTAAATTGTTTCTTTGTCGGATATAATTTCCTCCAAACATCAACCAATTCATTTTTTTGAATGAATTTCTTGAAATGATTGGGTGGTTTATAAACTCGAGATGCGCCACGGGAATCTAAATAAGTTTGTGTAGTATTCCAATCACCTCCACAAATTAATATATCTCCAGGTTTCTTAATTTTGTTAAACCAATGGAGTAGGTTTTTAAAAAATATGACTTTATCAGAATATTTTGTTGGCGCATAAACATTCAATAATAAATAGCAACAATTGTTATACATTAATCTAAGAGCAACGGTCCTTCCATCATTTCTGGCATAGACGTTTACAATTTCTAGGGGTAATCTCTTTCTTAATAATATTGAAACCCCTTTGGAGTGGTTAGACCCATTACTAAAAAAACATGGACCATTCCATTGTGATGAAATCTCATGTTCAAGTTCTTTCGTCCAGTAAGTTTCTTGTAAGCAAACAATATCTGTCTTTTGTGCACGAAGCCACGATATAATTTTGCTTCTTTTCGTTTTATCCCGCATTCCTCTCACATTCAGGGATATAAGATGAAGAGAAGTCGAGTCACCATTCATTGATTTTGTTGATTTTGAATTAATTTCTTCCATTTCATAATCGACTTATACTTTTCCATTTCGTTCATTGTTCGCTTACTACTAGTGTTTTCCTTTGCACTCTGCTTTTTTGCTTGTTTTCTTTCCTTTCAGTTTCCTTTTCGTAGATGTTTTTCCATGTTTTTGCCTGTCTGGAGTTGGAGTTTCCGGCGATAGTGGTGATTTCTCGTCGTCACTTGAAGTCGAGTAACAGCTTGTGAATTCATCTTCTCCATCATCATCTGTATTGCAATATGTAAATTCCGGAATTCCAGGGCGCGCAAGTCGATTGGTTGGAAAGTTGCACCACTTGTAATCGGGAGTTGCAGTGCAGTGACCAGTGTGAAGATGTTGGATTGGGTATCATTTTTTCCCGAAATTTTGTGTTTTTTGTAACATGCGTTTGTCCGTCTTTATGGCAAATACATGTAAATTGTAAGTAACAGATCGCGAGAGAAAGTGTCAACGATGCGAATGATAATGTCTATCCCCGAGATTATTCTTCACTCAAAGATGAAGCCCTATATCGGGCGCCACGTGCGCAGCATTATCATTCTGCCTTGGTCATGTACGTTTTCACTGAAATGTATAGGTCAGACATATTTGTATTTAATGTAAACTAACTTTTACACTTTCTGGTAGATTCAGAGGCATATTATCCAGGGCGCCCCAACTAAGTTTCGCCGAAGCAATCATTCCAACGAAATATCAAGGAGCAAAATTGTATATTCTCAATCACCAGTCGACCCCACTCCGCGTTTGCTGTGTATAGGCAGCTATATACTTTCCATATTTTCATCTTAAAAAAATAAAAGTCATGATTGAGCTCAAACTTGGCAGGAATAGCTTTGCCCAACAGAAGGCAATCAATACAGTTTACAACATTTACTTTGTTGGTTGGAAAGCTAGTATACATTGATTCAACATGTAGAAAAAACATCAAATTGGAAGCCTATATGAATTCATGGTCTAAACAAGTTGTAATTTCATAAATGAAAAGCTTACAAAATGCCTTCTGAACTCTGTATACCGAAGACGAGCCTCGGTTTATTTTACATTTTCTGCCACTGATAGTTATAACTTATACAATTATGGACTGGATATCAAAGCTCCTTACATGTATTTTCTAGCATTTTATCATTGACCTTATTTAATTATTTGTGGCAGTGGCGTACCGTGGGTCACGGCATTGGGGGGGCACCAGCAAAAATTTCGGGTCACTTAGGGAGCGCGCGAAGCGCGCTCAGTTGTCAGGTATACTGACCTAATAGAGATATTTTAAGGACATGCAGTGCCATCAAACGAATATGTATCTCACTGATTAAATAATGCGAGCGCGAAGCGCAAGCTGAAAATTTTTGATATTGAGGGCTAAAAATTGACATCATAAGCAAATTGTTTTGTGATCATGATACTTAACTGTCTCGTTAAACAAACAATGCGAGCGCGAAGCGCGAGCTAAAATTTTTGTATTTACTGACCCTAAACAAGGAAATTTTAAGGATTATATTTTAGAATCCATTAAGAGTATAAATATCTCACCATAGTCATCTAATGCTAGTGCCATCCTTTGCTGATTTTGTTAGAATTACATCTAAACACAGTCATGAAGCACCTTTTGTAGTCATGTAATCATGATTATCATACGTATCTTACTAATCAAATACTGCAAGCGCGAAAGCGCGAGCTGAAAATTTAGGAAATATAGACCTGAAGAGGGGCATTCTAAGGGTTGTTTGTAGGAATTCTCTAAGACCCTACGTATTTGACTAACCAAATGAATCGAGCGCGAAGCGCGAGCTGAAATTTTTGTATATATTGACCACAAACATGGATATTTTAAGGACTATAGTTACGAACCATTAAGTCAGAGTATACATATCTCATCATAGTAATCTAATGCGAGTGCCAAGCGCTTGCTGATTTTGTTAGAATTACATCTAAACACATGGAACACTTTTTGAAGTCATTGTAATCATGATTATCATACGCATCTCACTAATGAAACACTGCGAGCGCGAGCTAAAATTTTTTTATATTCAGATCAGAAAAATTGACATTTTAAGGACTGATTTTAGGAGTTCATGAAGAGCAGAAATCTCACCAATCCACTAGTAATGCGAACGTTAGCACGGACAGGAAATGTTTTATATCAAGACCTTAAAATAGGGCAATAACTTTCAGTAGTCATGAAAAAGAAGAATATATCAGTACTTAAAACAATAATAACTCTAATTGCGAGGAAACATATTATTTTGTTGTATATTGATTTGAAAACCGGAGGCTTTAGTACAGCAGTTTTATATATCTCGTTAAAAAGTCTATGTGAGCACCAGGAACAATGAAGACACAATTAAGCAAATAAAGTTGTGAAAAAATGCTTCTTATGTTATATAACATAATATAACACTATGATAAACAACAATTTCTTCTTTCCCCCACTATACGTTTCTCTTCCTTTTCCCCTCTTTTTCTCCTTTTCCCCGTTTTTTTTTTTTTGGCCAGCCGATGGGGGGGCACGTGCCCCCCCCCCCCGTAGTTACGCCACTGACTTGTGGTATAGTTTTAACAAGTGCTTCGTAAAAATTGATTATCTTATGTTAAAATAAATATAAATACAATTTCATCCTGGCTGGTCATAAGTTAAGATGGCAACGCGATGAGAGACTTTGAACGTAAACAATAAAAATGATGAGAATCCCCTTAAGAAGCATTATATTACTTTGAGGTTGTGCAGAATGACTGGATTATTGAAGATGATTTGAAAATAATACGAGGGAAAAGGTTGATTACCAGAAGATGATGTCGTTTTTTTCTGTAGTTTGTAACAATTTACTGTGCATTTTGGGGAAAAAAGAACAAAATTTTATGCATGTTGCCATACGACTAAACAATTCTCGTTTGAAACACACAATGTAAATACACAAATGACAATAAACAGAATGGATTATTAGGAACTTATCGATTACAAGTCTCAGTTTCGTATCATTTAAATTTGACGTTTCAATCACACGAAAGTGAAGAGCCTTTGCCAAATGTATGTTTTGAATGACCGCTTATACGGTGTGTGACTGGAAACCAGATCCTAAATGAGTCAGTATGTGTCTTTTATTCATGAAGTTACAGTGATTTAAGTGTGCATTTTTCTTCTAAAGGTGCTCTCAAAATACGACTTTTGGACATGATTTTTTGAAAAAGTCCTTGCCGTGGGAGGGGGTATCCCCTGGCGTCCCCCCCCCCCTATTTCAAAATCCTGGATCCGCCCCTGCGCCTTGTGGTCGTATAGTCAGACTGCTCCCCGGCGTACTCAGTCTCGAACCCCGGCAAAGTTCCGTCCCAGGCCTTCCAAATCTTGTCCACTCTGCGTTCAGGCTGGCCGTCCCATAGTGACCATTTTTTTCCCTGTGTCTGTCCTTACCTCCCAGACTCCGATCGGCAGTACATGGCAAGGGCCAGGCAGGTTGCCAAGATTTTCGATGATTGTGGTTCTGATGATTTTGACGTTGATTTTGACCCCCGGGAGTCATGTGACGAGGCTTGTTTGTCACCAGACCCCTGACCGTGGAGGTACCTATTCCACACTGCGTGTCCAAGTTCGGCAGTCTCCTTATTTCGACGCATTTTATAATCATTATGCTGTTCATATCACCCTCGTCAGCAGTGCTACTGGGAACATGATGCGTGGTCCTATGGCCCGAGTATTAGGTTGTAGCGTGTCCTCCACCACCCAGTCAGCTCATCAGGCTGATGGGTCCTCCCCGCTGCAGGTTTGTCTCACAGTTTTTCGTGGCAGTCATGAGTTCCACTTTGAAGGATTGGTCATTGAGCATGTTGAGAACCTTGATGTTGACGTTTTGGCTGGTACTCCATTTATGGAAGGAATGATGTGGCCATCAGGCCAGCAAGGAGGGAGATTTCCTTGGCTGATGGTACTGTGTTTAGTTATGGTTCATGTAGTAAGCCTAAGGCTGGTCATATGCAGTGCGTCCCACATTTGTCCTTCGTGCCCCTTCTCAAACTACCACCATTTTGCCAGGTGAATTCCTTGAGTTTTCCCTACCTCCGGAGTTTTCTGCTGATGAGACACGTGTCTTGGAGCCTCTCTCGGATTCCCCTCCTACACCAATGATCGCAGAATTGTGTACGGCTCCAGGTGTTGTCTCGAGTGTTGCTCGAGTGTTGCTGGTAGGATCCGCATCCCAATTTTATTTGTACATAAAAATGGAGCCAGACTCCATCATTATTAGTGAAACCTTTGGACTGTGCTTGGGTAAAGATCATTCTCGTGATAGTTGGGAATTGTCAGATGTGACTAATTTCTTTCTTTGGCAGATATCCGGAGGCCCTCAGTTCTTTTGCTAGTTAACCTATTAGCATTCTTGATTCCTTTATTGCAGGCACAACTTTAGGAGCTACAGTTTGACTTGATATGCAAATTAACCTCTATAGAAACTGTGTGTTGGCTTGAGCGATTATGAATGGAAGTATGTGAGCTGATGTGTGGAGTAAGAGATAGTGTGAAGGGTTGCCTTTCTTGTATAGCTTGGGCAAGCACTGTGCCTATTGACTTTTGGAGAGAGAGGACCTGTGTCTTCCTTTTTGGCCTATTTTCACAAGTCAAGTTGTAAGTTGAATTATACCCCCTTACATTTCTTCCACTTTAATTGAAAGATAGACAGGTTAGAGAGTAATAATACAAATGCTGTTTTAAATGTGTATTCTGAATATTGAAATCTTAATTCACTGAATTATCTTTAATTTGCCCTTAATTGCAGTTGATAAAATATCTTGCTGTTAAAATGCATTATGAATAATAATTACTATGGTATGATAAGTAATATCCTGTTTATGATGAATACTGAGATTTATGTTGATGGTCACTGTTACACGCAAGCACTGGTTATGATTTACAGGTAGCTCTTATTACTGAGGATCTCGACTTCGGCCACGCCCTTTGAGTCCACTCTAGGCGACACCGAAATACTTACCCGTGTTAAGAAACTGGGACTCCACTCACGCGCATTTGGGCCGCCCTAGCTTAGAACTAAGCTTTGTTTAACTAAAAAATGAATATTCTTATGATTCAATAAATGTTAATGAATACATTAGTACTGTTAAATCGGTACTCACCGGTTCTTTTCTTGAATTTTCTGCCAATTTCCCACGCTTCTGGCTACAATTCTGCGTTAATTTTTGTCGTCATAGACAGCTATTGAGTTGTTAATGCCGCGGAGAAATCGTTAGGCATTTTGGCCTGTGATCAAGGCGTAGCTGTTCAATCGGCACGATTGCCGGGCGCGCTAGCACAGAGGCGATGTTCGGACAGGGCCGCTTTTCACCAAAATTGCGACCGGAACGGCGTAACGGAAAATATGCGTAGCTTTGGAGCGGATTTCTTTCTCTTTCTCGATAAGAAGAAAATGCTATGCCTTGGAGCAGCTTTATTTGTTCTTTTTCTCAATAAGACAAAAATGCTATATGCCTTGGAACGGAAATAAGTGTGAAAATGGGGGTCCCCTCCGCGGCACATACCCACTATGCATTATATACTGAGTGCCCCGGCCCCCGGGGTCTTGGCTTGACACCGGAGACGCCTTTGTGAGACCCCTTTCTTTGTGGCAGCAACATTAGAAATTGTAAATTGATCGCCTGCTACCTCAGTGAACGGCAGGGGACTTATAATAAGTTCCTTCTTTGTGGATGTACTTCGAGACTTGGTGACAGTTGCTAAGGCCTTGGCCAGCGCTCCAAACCTGAACTGGGCGATCTTCAAGACCGCGTTCTCGTGTAGATATCATGGCCGAACCCTACTGATTCTTCAGTCATCAGTCCTCAACGCCTACCCTAGGTTTGATGAAGTCATATTAGGTGACGTATGCGTGTGATAGTTTTCATCAACATATTTATAGACAAACCTTATGGAGTTGGTGACAACCGTTTGTTTCTGAACTTAATTGCACATTTCAACCATTATGTTCATGAACGCGCCTTTTGGGACATCGCAACTGAATTTAACTGACACTCATGAATACAATCAACTTTATCTTCTAAATGGGGTATATTGGCCAATATGCATGTAGGCATTAGTAATCTTTGGCATTTTTATACTGTGATACTTGATTAATTTGAAATCCGTTTTTTCGAGCAAGTTGATGCACTTATTAATGTGATATTTATTACTTGAACAATTTGATCCAATGGAAGTTTGTATAATTTGATATTGAATTGATTTGATATTCGGTGTGCAACCAATTTGAGATTGTTTGGTTTTGGATTGACTGGAGAAGTGTTAAACGTGATGAGATTCCATAAGTCCTTGATTAAAAAAGGGAAGTTAAAAGTATATTTCAGTGATCTATAAGTTTCTTTTGTTGAAGTCCTTGGCTCAAACCTGACAGATAGTTCTTATTGTAAACGGACACACGTGGACTAGATTAGTTAAGTACATATTGAATTACACTGACCAAACCCATGACAGTGTTTTTGGATATTATTTTTTTTATCAGATGAATCTAAAAGTAGGCATTATACTAGTCTGCTGGGCAAACCCTTCACTCGAATAAAGGGTCTGAATTGCAGCCTACTCATGCCTTGTGTACTTGAAACAGCAAGATTTGTATGTGCTAGTCTTTTGCGTGGAGACACACTTGTTGATCAAAGTTTCAATCAGGGTCTGTGCCTACAGACCTGGGGCGGTATTCTGAAAGCTCAATTAGCGCTCAATTAGTGCTCAATTAGCATTTTTGTATTATTTGGCAGGGTTGCGTTGCGCGCACTTGCAATAGTACGCGTTATGACCGCGCGAAGACTTAATTGAGTAGTTACGAGACTTTTGGTATTCTGAAAAGTCTCATAGCGCTCAATTAGCACACTTTCCAGTCGGGAAAGATAATGGTGATAAGAGTTCCATGAAGTCTCATCATATCTTGCTAAATGTGGCTTTCATTTCGTATAAATATCATTAAATCGGTTTAATACTAGGAGGAAGGAAGGAGGAAGGAAGAAAATAAAGGAGAGAGCTAAAAAGGGAATAGAATAAAGGGGGAAAATTTGGTATATAGAAACAAGTAAAATAAGGAATAGGGACTATATTTCTTAATAAAGAAATTAGAAAAGGGGGAAAGGAGACAGACATTGTGTACTTATAGGGAAAATATGACTTTTATTTTTCTATATTTTCTTTTATTATTAGCTTCATAAACTATTTTGTTTTTGCACACTTTTTTGACAATAATGAAATTGCCAAATCTCGGTAGATGCAGCAATGTTTAGGGGTGAATTAAACCTTGTTTTTGACAATGAAAAAGTAAGCATAGACCCCTTTAATATTTAAACGAATATAGAATAAAATACACCAGAAAAGAATAGTAGGTGAGTCATCGTTTTTCCCACCTATAAAAAATATAAATGTCATAACGTTTGTACATTCAGTTTTAATAAAATTTCGGCTTTCTTTTTAAATAATGCTTGTTGATTTTTAAAATATGTTTATTCAAATTTTGTTGGAGAAGATTTCTCATATAAATGAAAAGTATGTAGTTTTTTAAAATAAGTAGGAATTAAGTTCAAGAAAGAAAGCTACAAATGGATTCAAATAGGGGGATGTGAAAATCAGAACGCGTTCGAAAAAAAAAGAAAAGCACAGAGGTACAATAAATGAGAGAGAAAGGGAAAAGACAACAGTTAATTTCAACAACATAACGAACCTCTAATCTCAGATGCAAATGCTTTAGCGTTTCATCAAAAATTCTTTTTATCAAGATCGTGGTGCAGTGCACCTGCAGCAGCCGGGCGCTGCGCTGCAAGGCAGCAAAGTGAAGAGACACTGCGCGCTAGGAGAAAATTTTACGTTGTAAGAGCGCATTTGATTGGCTAATTCGGCTCAGTAGGGGAGTGGCCTAAAGAGACTTAATTGAGCGCTAATAGAGTTTTCAGAATACGAATTTGGAGGTACATTAGCGCTCCATTAAAATGGGTAACTTAAAAGGAAATTTAAGTGGAAACTTACGAGACTTTTCAGAATACCGCCCTAGGCATACACCGTGCATGTACACGTTGGGCTTAGAAACTCTACTTTTTCCACATTGAACATGTCAAATGCAACTATGTTGCGAGTTGGCACACCAATAAACAGGATGCAATGTCATTGAACTAATATTTCTCTTCCAATCATAGCATTTTGTCTCACCTGCATAGCAGAGTGAGATTATAGGCGTCTCTTTTTCCGACGACGGCGGCGGCGTTGTTTAGTTTCAGGTCACATGGCCAAGGTCAAACGTCATTTAGGGTTAAAGAAATTTGGCCAAGTTGGGGGCCGGTATTTGTCATAACTTTGAAAGTTGAATTGAAGTTTTATGAATTTGATTCATAAGAATTGGACATAAGAGTAATCAAGTATTGCTGAACATCCCGTGCGAGTTTCAGGTCACATGACCAAGGTCAAAGGTCATTTAGGGTCAATGGATGTCGTATTTTATCATTAATCGATAATCCCTCCTCCGTTTTAGTAAATATCAATGTGTAATTAATAGCAATAAATAGAACATTTAATTCCATTTAAAATGGTACCCCACATGGAGGTCCAGTGCCTTGAAAAGTGGGGCAAGGTCAAAATTCAAAAGTTGCAAAATGACACAATATTGAAAGTCACTGCTCTTTTTTCCGTGGTGATGAGTGAGTTTCTAAGCGAAATTTGATCGATAATTTCTCATCGGTTTTAGTAAATATCAATGTGTCATTAATGTTAATGAATAGATCATTTAATTTTCTTGAAAATGATACCCTACAGGATACGATTATGGTTCACATGGAGGTGCAGTGCCTTGAAATGTGGGCCAAGGTCAAAATTCAAAAGTTGCAAAATGACACAATATTGAAAGTCACTGTTTTTTTTCCATGTAGTGAGTTTCTCAGCGGTTTCTTTTAATTGTTTTCATGCACATTAACATCAACATTAACATGGAATCAAACACAACTCTGCACAATCAAACACATCACAAACAAACAAACATGTATGCATGGGTATTTCAAACCACGACTCAAACCATGTAATGTTATCTCACAGAACCATCACTACAGAAGGAGGGGCTTGATTTGAATGGATTTTCATCTCTATTGACACAGACAAAAGAATCATGTTCTGCATGTATTGACCCTGCATGACTATTTCTGCTCTTTTTGCAGCTTTTCAATTCAGACATCAACCAACACTTTTGAATCCGGTTTTTTTTTCTTGATGTCATGATCATAACAAGCATGGTATCATTTTAAAGAGAATTAAATGATCTTTTGAATGATATCAAATATGCATTGTGTAAATTTGGGAGTTGAGAGAAATTAATGGGCAAACACAGATTACCAAACCTTTTTTTGCTCGTTTTGCAGCTTTTCAATTTAGACCTCATCCAACACTTGAGTCCTGCTCTTTTCGTAATGGCATGATCATAACAAGCAAGGAGCATTTTAAAGAGAATTAAATGATCCTGAATGATGTAAAAAAATGCATTGTGTAAATTTGGGAGTTGAGAGAAATTAATGGGCAAACACAGATTACCAAACTCTTTTTGAGGGGTTTATATATATAAATATATTGATAGCATCCTGGTAGTGAGTGAGAGACATAATAGAGAAGAGAGAATGGAAAGGTGAAGAAGTGAGAGTGGAGAATATGGAGAAGGGGGTTCAAAAGAATTGATTTCACTTCAAGTCATCTCCAAATTCAGCCTCAGCCCATACACCACTCCAGGGGTTTATGGGCTGAGGGTGAATGACTGTAAGCGAAAGAGACTCAAAGTTGGAGTGATTCTCGATATTTCGAGTCTCAATGACAAAAGGTTACTCGTTGTTTCTGTGGGAATGGTGCAGGTCTAATTATTACATATATTGAAATGTTATATGATTATTGCGGAAAGGTCTAACAAATCACTAACGAAAACAAATTCGACAACATAAATTTTCAACAATACCAGCCCAATAATCTTTTGGTAAATGTTATCATCCTTGCAGGTCTCAATAATGTCTTCTCGAATCTTTGAAGGATCCACCTTGGCCAGCGATTATGCCCGGTATCGTCCAAGTGTTCCAGCAGTAGTGACTGAATCTGTTATCAAACATATCAGAGTATGCGTATTTTTGTTAACCTTTTATTTAACTGGGAGTCAATTTGACAGACGAAAAAAAAAATCGAAATCGAAAATGGTGAACGGTAGCGAGCGGTGGTGATTTTTTCTCTCCGCTCCAACAGCGCTCGGGCGGTGTGACAGGCCTTTAAAGGCATGGGGTGGTATTCTGAGGTCATTTTATCTTTAAAATATTTTATTTTATCTCTTAAAATGAAATTGGTATTCTGAGATGAGATTTTATCTCTCAGATAAAATGTTAGATTTTATCAACGAACGTAGAGGGCAGCAACACACAAGCGTGTTGCTATTAGGAAGGTCCACTCGATACGCGCATACAAATGAAGTGCGCGAACAATTTGGTAGTCATGCCAACGTAACCATGATCCGATACAATACACTCACGGAGTGACAGCAAAATAGAAGTAAACAAATGAATAATGACAATAATAGATTGAAACAATAAAAACAAAAAATATATAAAGCATTTACTAATAATGTATCACATTTCGAAAATAATATATCACTAAATTATTGTCACAAATTTTTGTACATTTTCAGTAAACCGGGATTAAATTCTGTCATGAATAAACCAGTCTGCTAATTTCACCCGGATTTAGACAAGCTCATTTTGTGACCACCATAGAGATATATACTTAATAACGCTAGAGGGCGTACTTCGTCAAATCGCTGTGATTACGCGGAGACCGGCCGCCATTACTCGATAGGTCTTCGCAGCCTGCCATGCGCGTACAGTACCTATGGGGCATGTACATGGATGAGTATAGAACAGGAACAAAATGATGACATATGAAAGCGAAAGCAATTGAAAAGCAAAATTGTAAATATTGCACTAGATTAAAGTTCAAATGAACAAAAATCGAACAAAACTGAAGACAGGCATGCCTATATAGGCCCATCTAAAGCACATACCCTACATTAGTATCAATAGGCTACATCCCCAATAATGTTTTACTTGGGTCATAACATTTCGATATAATGATATGACTTCTATTTTCTAATGATTTGGAAGTGATGAATTTTGAAAATAACATGTAGGCCTAGGCATATCGTTCTAGCTCCTCAAATAAATTTAATATGTTTTAATATAATTTGGTATTCAAGTACGTAACCAATTTCGCATACATTCGTAATTCCGAAGCTTCGTAATTCCGAAGGTTCGGTTATTCCGAAGGTTCGTATTTCCGAAGGTTCTTAATTCCGAAGGTTCGTAATTCCGAAGGTTCGTCAATCCGAAAACGAAATAAGGTTCGTAATTCCGAAGGTTCGTTAATCCGAAAACGAAATAAGGTTCGTAATTCCGAAGGTTCGTTAATCCGAAAACAAAATGAGGTTCGTAATTCCGAAGGTTCGTCAATCCGAAAACGAAATAAGGTTCGTTAATCCGAAAACGAAATAAGGTTCGTTAATCCGAAAACGAAATAAGGTTCGTAATTCCGAAGGTTCGTTAATCCGAAAACGAAATAAGGTTCGTTAATCCGAAAATTAAATAAGGTTCGTATTTCCGAAAATGAAAAATTTTTCATTTTGGTAACAAAAACGGTGTTGTCATTACAAGATTACACGATATTATGCAATGACGATCGATGATACATGCATGTGTTGTGGCCAAAAGCATGTATTTCATTAAGAATAGGCGCCCTGATCAAGCATTGGCTAATTTCGATTTTATCTGAGCAATTGCTGCCTAAGCAAATGGTTTAAAGATGCAGGGGATCAAGTGTGTTGGTCGCGTGCGAGTAACCTCTAGATAATAGGATTTGTATTGGAGGGGATGTCATTTTTAATAACAGCTTCTGCTGGTAATAAAAATAATACTATAATAATGATCCTTGTGAGATGTTGAAAGCGCGAATCGCAAGCTCAAACTAGTAGACATTTCATGTAACAAGACGTGAACTTAAACATTCTGAGCAGTTTTTTTAATCGTGAGAAAGATGTGTATCTTTCTAAAGAAATTATTAACTCGAGGGCGAGTTGTAATTTGTTTATATACTGACCTGTTTTAAGGACTGCATTTAGTGACTCATGAATAGAATATATATCTCACGAACTAAATATTGAGAGCGCGAACCGCAAGCTTAAAATTTGTGATATTCCACCTGAAAACTTGACATTTTATATTTTTTGTAACCAGGAATAGAATGAGTTCCTCAATAAACAATACTTGATGCGAGCGAGAAACGTGAGCCAAAATTTTCCGATTTCCAACCTGAAAACTGGACATTCTAAGCATTCTTGTAAAAAAATAATAGCTGGGAGAACAGTTTTCAGAACTGAAGTGGCTTCCCTGGGTAAATAATATCTATATCATTATTATCATTCTAGGCCTACATGAAATTTCCAAAAGTTTGAGCATGTGATTCGCTCGCAACATCTCACAAGGATGCCCTTTTAACAGTAATTGACCAAAAGGCGAATTTTACATCTTCAGATTTGATTTCTTTCCCCCAAACCGCTTGCTCGCTACGCTCGCAGAAATGAAACGTAAATATATAATTTATCAATCAGTGATCACTTAATTTTTTTTGCTCAATTCAATTACTACAAAACACACAACCTCTTTACACAGATGATAATCTCATGGTGAAAATATACGTTTGCACCAAATTGCCCCTATTGGCCCCTTTTTTGGCTTTGCCCCCCCCCAAGGAAAATATATTCCGCCGCCACTGGTTGAAACACGCATCTTCTTCATGGCTAACTGCAAAAAGTTCTTTAAATGTCCCCTTTAGATCAGGTCAGAGCTTATATATTTAAAATTTCTGTTTGCGATCTTGCTCGCAGTTATTATCTAAAGTTAGTTACATAGGCATTTCGTTTTGAAGATCACAAACATATTGCCCATCATATTAAAAATATATATATAGCTCACGCTCACATTATTTAAAAAGGGTTTATCATGCTATTACATATTTACTTTATTTTATAAGTATAAAGCTAATTATTGACTGTTAGGACTACCCTTTCAAAGAAACAAACAAAAATCAACTTTAAGCTGCCGATCGAGGAAAATGTGGCTGAAAAAAATATTGCCCCCCCCCCTATTTGACGAAAGTTGGATCCGCCGGGAGGGAGGCAGGGGGCACTTGCAACCCCAAAATGAAATAAAAAAAAAACAGGGAAATGAATATTTTCCAAAATGGGAAAGTTCCTTTTTCAAAAATAAATATGCCGTTTTTCGTGTTTTTTCGAAATAAAATACTCTTTAAAGTATACAAGTTAAGTTTTCAGGCTGGAATATTGCAAATTTTCAGCTTGCGCTTCGCACTCTCATTCGATTGGTGAAATATGCATCCTAAGGATGTCACTAAATGCTTTCTTTAACAGGTTCCTTTTCTGGTCAGTATGTTTAAGCTGCGTTTTGCGCTCGTGTTAATTTTTTAGTTAGATGCACATCTTTTTAATGACAGCAGAAATCTGCTCGGATTTTTAAAAACTTATTTTCATTTTTTATTGAAATACCCTAAAGTTTTAGCTTGTGATTCACGCTCGCAACACCTCGCAATTATGCCATTTTGAGAATAATTGACACCAAAAACGTTTTACAACTTCACCTTTGAATTTGTTTTACCAAGCCGCTCGCTCATTACACTCTCTCCCGAAAAATAAAGCCTAAATATACGTTTTGCCATAATAAGAAATCACTTCAAAAAAGGTTTTTCTCTACTTAATCACTATCAAACACACAATGACTTCAAGCAGATGATAATCTTAAGGGGAAAATATCACCAAAGTGTCCATTTTGACGTATGAGTTTCATTTTTTGGCTTTACTCCCCGAACGAAAATTCGTTCGGCCGCCCTTGCCTTCCCATCCTCATAACAATTGAACGGCAACAGTGTCCCCCGCCCCATCCCCCTTGCCTCTGCTTTCCCGGTTTTCATTTTTCGGATTAACGAACCTTATTTCGTTTTCGGATTAACGAACCTTATTTCGTTTTCGGATTAACGAACCTTCGGAAAAACGAACCTTATTTCGTTTTCGGATTAACGAACCTTCGGAACAACGAACCTTATTTCGTTTTCGGATTAACGAACCTTCGGAACAACGAACCTTATTTCGTTTTCGGATTAACGAACCTTCGGAACAACGAACCTTATTTCGTTTTCGGATTATCGAACCTTCGGAACAACGAACCTTATTTCGTTTTCGGATTATCGAACCTTCGGAATAACGAACCGTCGGAATAACGCCACAAATGTTCGGATTAACGAACCCTTTTTCGTTTTCGGATTAACGAACATCGAGGTATAGGCAATTTACGTGTTTCGGAATTACGAACCTTCGGAATAAAGAACCTTCGGAATTACGAAGCTTCGGAATTACGAAGCTTCGGAATTACGAAGTGTAACCAAAAATTTCATAGGCCCTATCACAGTGACTGATTCATCTGAGACGCGAAAAAATACGACTGTATTTTTTCAAGTATAATTTCCTAATTACTATGATGCTGATTGCTGATAATTTATTTCTTCACTTGATAATTGTTGTTTTCTATATATATCTACTTAATATATAGAAATCATATATAGAAATTTAGAATAGGGCCGAACTCCCTTTGAACCCCGTTGGCTTAAACGTCGATGTAACCAACATCACAATAACTCGTGAGTATCATAAAATTACTTTTTATTGATAATATTTAATAATGATCTACGCATTGGTCCAGTTAATTGATGATTAAGATTTCCAATGTAGGCAACCATCGATCATATTGATTACTAGTACTTTCTTACATGCGATAAATGTAGAAAAGTTCGTTGACAGCAAAATTTGCATATCAAATGCGCGCATTTTTGCAATGTACAGGAGGCCTAAATGGGGGGGGGGGTAGGATGTTTACAGTGTACTATTGACTTGCAAACATTTCCAAATTTCGGAGAGTAAACAAATTACAATGTGCAACATAAAACAATTCACTTTGATTTTCTGGAAAGTCGGACTTGATTCAACCCGGCTGAAATACTATGCTGATATAGCAAACCAGCTGAAATATTCTGTTGATATATAGCTGGTGTTTGTGATGCTATAATGATTCCAATGGACCAATATTATATGAACAAATCAAGGACAGAATATAAGGAGAGGAAGAAGGAAAAGGGGAAATATAGTGGAAGAAAAGGGGCGGTTCAGGAGGATAATTCGTATTTTTACTACAATTAAAGAATATTATTACTAAAACTGAGTGTATAAAACCAATTGATAACAATGTCAGACATGAAAGAGATAATTGCAAACTTAATAAACTTATCATATAAAAGCGGTTGCAAAATTGTGAATACAAAACCATACATATTAAACAATAATATTGACAATAAAACTTACAAATACTTGGAATACGATTTTACAAATTCCGCTGTTGAGTGATCATCCTAATTTATAATCTCAGCTGTATATTCCTTTCTTGAAATTATTGTGTTAATTAACTGTGTCTGTGTCGATTGAATATTAACTTTATGGCAAAGATTTCCAAAACGTACACTAAACAGATAAATACGCATTTTGCATATTCAGTTTTATTTGTCATTTTAAAAGTATATACTGAATTTGATTTTCTAGTTTTCTTCTTTTGATTTCAATTGCTAGTCTATGGACCTGAGTTTGATTATTCAGGTTTGTTATTTCCATGGATGAACAAAATTATAATATCATTTTATGGGCGTGGAATGGTTTTGGAATTGGTGGGACAGTATGTTCATTTTCACTTCAGGGAGGTGTCAATGCGCCCCCCCCCCCTAAACAGCGAATTTAAAAAAAAATAAATAAAAATTAGTAACTTAAAGTGAAGCAAATTAAAAAGCAAAAAGTTGGAACAGTAAAAAGTCATTCACGACATTTTAAATTTCATTTTCAGTGCCATATAGGCCGACAGGTTTTGGAATTTATTAGTTCCTATGGGAAAATTCATCACGTAGGCCTACACGTCGCACCAATAGCACAAGTTTCAACACTCATGCTTACCAAGAACAATAATGAAATGCCCTGCATCCAGTAATCAAAGATCAAAACCGCTAAGTTATATAAATCAGTGTACATTAAAAAATGATATATTTCAAAGAAAATTAAAGCAAGGTACATACAGGTAGGCCTACGTGGACATTACAAAATCATATCCAATTTAAACAAATTGGTCAAGAGAACATGGAATCAAAGAACGTGAATGGAGGAAATGTGACTGAAAAGGACGATGCAGTTCAAGGTCGGGAAATCCACAGAAGATGGGCTAATTCACTGTCTTTTGAATTAATTTTCAATCTTTCCATTAATGTACGTTGTATATTTTCATTTTTATCTGATATAAATACACATTGTCATCTATCATTATCTAAAATAGGCCCCGGGAAATAGGCATATAAACAGAGAGGTAAACGCCGGGGTCAACGCAAAAAATCATAATAGAGAATTTCATCCAGAGAAGTCAGGTATAAATGCCAAATTCACAGCCTAATCCACATGTAATCACACTAATAGTTAATTGAGATGCAATTTGTCATTAATATTTTCGATTGTAATGAGGTTGGATTCTTTTCTTCAAGAAAAAAGGCCGGAGACGGCATTCCTTTTTCAGCGTTACAACGTACGAGCTATGTGTACATCCGGGTACTTTTGCTAATCTAGACCTATCGAGCAATGGCCGACCCCGCTCCACGCGATCACAGACGTTAAGTACGCGCGCCTATGGGGACCCCGCACTCTAGATAATCTATACATCTCTATGGTGACCACCGAAATCCTCTCAGAGCACTTTTTTAGTAGATTGTAGAGTTGATTTATTTTCATTTCCTCTTTATCATTATTTTTGCTTGAAATTTTTTTACATCAAATATCATGTTTAAAAATATTAAACATTGCTTCCTATATTTTTCATAAAATATTACATAGTAGTGACAACGGTTTGATGACTTTGCATATCAATATGATAACAAGTATACGTGACGTTGATATGTCTTTATTTAAATTTCGCTGCACCGTAATGCGCGCA